>NC_048427.1:21258799-21264299 GCF_013103735.1 Etheostoma cragini | reverse complement strand
CGGAGGAGTCCCCGGTTGACTCCCAGAGAGGTCTGTCAGAGGAGAGCGATCTAACACATATGGCCTGTCGGCTGCTCCCAGGTCTTTAATATTCAAAGGAACTCCCAGGAATCCGCTGTAAAAAGCCCACAATGAATAATTGATGCGTGTGGTGCTACGGATCTCCTTCCTTCTCTTAATTGGATTTCAAGAAAAAAGAACGTAGAAAAAGGTAATAAATTAAGGAATCATGCTGCTGGCAGGGCTGTTACAGTATGGTCCGAATGGCCTTAATTATTCATTCTTTTAAAGACCTGCTGTCCGCTGGCTGACTTGGAGCTGTCGCGCTGCACTCTAGTCTCTCAGTTTGCCAAACTCTCTTATCTTTTTTATTCTAACAAAATACACTCGCAAAATCTCATAAAGGTGTCACTGCCTAAACAATTCTGGGACTGCTCTACAGCATCCACCGCTATTCCTTCTAGCGTCTTTTTGAGCCCTCCTCACGTGAGGGCCTTGGGTACTCGGGCCCCTTTTTTCCCCCCAGTCCGGCGCCCCTGGATGTGAAAATCTGTGTCTCTGTCTCCTGTCCAGCTGCTGCACTTTGCCGGCTCTCGCTCCTTCTTTGGAGGCAGGCCGTTAAATAAAAACCACCGCAGCAAAAAGTGCCCACGCAGCCACTTCCTGCAGCAGAGTGATTCAGTTTGTGTTGGCAGCGGTGGGCGGTTTGAGCGAAGGCCCCCCCAGCCGGGGCTCGGGGTGTGGAGGCGTCCTGCTGCAGCTGCAGCCTCCCTCGGCCCCTCACACCCAGTCACACTCACACTGTGCAAAAAAATACAACTAAAACGACTTTTTGGTTTCAAGGTTGTGACAAATAGGTTATTGATAATATTGAATGATTATGATGATGATGATGTTTGAATATGTATGTTTGTATATATATATATATATATATATATATGCATAATCCTACATAACTGACACATAGCTTCTGAGCTTTTCCTTGAAAATGCACCATTAGTTCAGAATTATGAGTCAAAACTGCAGCGCTGTATTATTAGATTGATTTATTGTCAATGATTTCAACAATAAAACACAGTTTAGCATCAATGAGACAGCTAAATTACAGGCAAACAGAAGTATAAATGTATCTAGTAAAATATAACAATCAGGATAAATACACCTGAGGAGGGGGAACTATATACATGAGGTTATTGGACGTCCAGTTTTTGGGGGTTTATTAGAGAATTATCAGTATATGCAAACCTGTATAAACCAATACTTTTCTTCACACCCAAACCAATGAGAGAATTTCAGAGCAGCTTGATTTTCATAAAGCAAAACACACCTTCAGGTATGAGACATTCAACTCCACCGAGAACTCGGCCGTTCTGAGCAGAGGGGACAGCTCACAGGAGACGTGCATTTCCTGTGTGGCGGCCATTTAATAAACAACAAAGAGAGGGCAGCCCATGTGTTGGCTAATAAAGCACACTAAAGCAAGCAGGACAGAGAGGGAGAGAGGGAGAGAGGGAGAGAGAGAGAGAGAGAGAGAGAGAGGTCATATTACAGGCTGCAGTCCTTCATGTTTCACTGCCCCGCTGCAGCCTTTATGCCTTTAGTTACTAGCAGGCCAGCGACACTCACTGAGCTGTTAACACTGCTACACACACTGGAAGATATTTATGGCACACAACAACAGGCTTCTTTAAAGATCTAAAGGCTGTTATCGGTGTGTGTGTGTGTGTGTGTGTTGGAGAGAGAGTCTGTGTATTGTGTACTCAGTGACCCAATATAGTTCAGTAACCCATTGCATGTGTTTTACATGTACAAACGTTGTGAAATATGGAGAGGTGCATGTTCCAAAACTCTGCAAAGACCTCAGACGCCAAAATGGACCTTCATCCACCTCTAGGTGGCGCTATAGCAGAAAAACTGCATTTGGCTTTATAAGTCCCAAACCGTACTTTGGAAATGTATAAACCATGTATCCACGCGTTCCCTGCATCCGACAGAATGTCATGATACATGCTCAGTATCTCTTTCCCTGACGTGTATAACCTTAACCCCCACCCTGGGCCTGAGGGATGCAATAGAAACCAAAAATAAATCATTACGTTGTTATGAGAGTTGGAGAGTTGTAATAAAATACACATAAGCTCTTGATAAGATCAAAAATCCAATGGCTGTCCCAATTTGCATGAAAGTTTATAAGGTGCTTTGTGTGGCTGTTATGTATGGAGTGTGGTTGTTATGGCGACCTGTAAATCCTTTACGACAGCTCCTCATCTGATTCAGAGACAGCGTGGATGACATCTATTATTAAAATTCCTAAAATATATAATAAATGTGAAACATTTCTAGGCTTGAATAATGAATAGGCAAATAAGACTTGAATAAGCATGGAAAGCGACTGAAACAGTAGAAATACCTAAAAGAAGGAGGAAAGGTGTTACGGGGAAGGACGGACCCAAACGCGCAGCTCCGGGTCAGGGATTTATTAAGTGGAAGGGAAAGGGGAGTGGGTGGACGGAGGTACGAGCCCCGGGGATGGGAGCCAGGGAACCAGTGAGGCTGAGGAACAGTGCGGGGAATGCCGGTGTTGAGTCCTGAGGGGACCGGGAGCGAAGGCAGAGGAGGAGGGCGATCCGGGGAGTAGATGGCTGAGGAGGGGACAGTGGGGGTCGGAGGCTGACACCTGCAGCAGATGGGATGGAAGAAGAGGACGAGGGGAGGAGGACCAGGAGGGGAGCCAGGAGCCAGCGGACAGGAGCGAAACTGAGGAGGAAAACACAAGAGAGGGAAATATAGGAAATAACATGCAAAACAGATAATTAAGCTACTATTTCTTAGCGCTATCGGCACGAGGAGATAGCCCAGGTAGTTGCGACAACGATCAGGTGAAGACTGGAGTGAAGAGCCGGAGTAGATATATGGGTGGTGATGATGACGGCAGACAGGTGTGGAAGGCGGGAGCAGGTATGCAGGTGTGGAGAATAGGCTGGTTGATTGTACACGGGGAGCAGGTGCGGGCGATCAGCTGGCCCAGGAGATGAGGGGGAGGAAAACAAATACAAACAGCAAGCAGAGGAGCGGGAACAAAAGGCAGAAAAAAAAGAACAGAAACACAACAAACAAACAAATAAAAGGACAGACTCACGGTCAGCCGGGCCCCACCACAACAAAAGGTATGGTATAATATGTCCAAAAACATGATAAAGAACTCATAGTGTAGAAAGTCAAAAAAGGGTTAAAAAGTAAATTATAGCTTTTTGTCAAAGTCATAGTATAGCATGTCGAACACAGGGTATGTCCGAAAATCATAAAAGTAGTATGACGTGTGGAAAATAGTCATAGTACAGTTTTTATAAATTGAGAGAAAAAGTCATACTATAGCATGTTGAAAAACATAATAAATTAGACAAATCATAGTAGGATGAATACATATATATAGACGTACTCTTCGACGCAGTGGGCCCGGGTTCAACTCCGTCCTCCAAAAAAACCTTAGTCTAAAATGTGGAAAAACATGGAAAAAAGTCCAGTTATAGAATGTGGAAAATGTTGAAAACAGAAATGATAAGGAGTGTCAACAAAAGTGGGAAAGTATGTGGTGAATGAAGTGTTGATGAAGTGAGAATACAGTATGAAGGAAAATAAAACTGGTGTAGTATGTCCAAAAAAAAGGGAACAAAAGTCATAGAAATGTATGTTAAAATAAGTAATAATAAAGCATGTTGAAATAAGTAATAATAAGGTATGTTGAAAGAAGTGGTAAAAACACAGCGTCTAGTGTGTTGAATAAAGTTATTATAAAGTATATCAAAAAAGTAACACTTTTGTTTCATTAAAAAATATATATTTATTTTGGTAATACATGTAGCTCACATTTGAAAATACAAAGAATGGAAAATAAAATGACAATGAAACTAAATAAATTGAATAAAAGTCAGCCTAAAAACCCCTTTACATACACACTGTTCACAAATACTAACACACGTATGTGTTACTGTCACTTTTTCTGACATACTATACAGTGGAGTTGTTATTACATTGTAGTTTTTTTATATAGTTTTTGGAAACACTATGCTATTTATTTCTTTGACATACTATAATATGACTTTTTCATCACTTTTATGACATACTATACTATGAATCAATTTAACATACTATTTAGTGACTTTGTAAAGTGATTAAAAAATCATAGCATAGAACGTAGAAACAAGTGATAATAAAGTCATAGTATAATGTAACAAAAGTGGTTAAAAACTCATATTACAGTACGTGAGGTAAAAGGTCATAGTATATAATACTATATGTTAAATAAAGTGATATAAAAGCCACAGGATAGTATGTCATAGACGTCATAGAGTAGTATGTCTAAAGAAATCATAGAATAGTATGTTGGAAAAGACATAGAATATAATCAACATAATGTACTATGTTGAAATACTACACTTTGACTTTTTATTCATTTTTTCTGAAAAGTATACTCTGACTGTTTCTGGATACTATCCTATGACTCTTTTATGACATACTATACCATGACCTTTTTGACAAAATGTAATATGTCTTTTTAATCACCTTTTTCATCACTTCACTACGACTTTTTCATCATTTTAATTCCTTGTACTACAGTATAATATGATTTTTTTTGACATGCTATATCATGACTTTATAATCACTATTTTCTGCACACTGTATTATGACTTTTTTAACACTTTTTTCATGTTATGTTAGGATTTTTTAATAACTTTTTTACATGTTATATTATGACTTTTTTATCACTTTTTTCTACACACTATGGAATTTTTCAACAAAATACGACATTTTTATCACATTTTAGGTGAGGCAGTGTGTGTGTGTGTGTGTGGGGGGGGGGGGGATCAAGAAATCAACCTCTCATAAATGTACTGCTGCTCTACCACTGTCTCAACTCTCCTACTACTGTTACTGCACATTACTTTTGTTTTGACATACTATACTATGTTTTTTTCATTACTTTTTTGACATACTAAACTATGTCTCGTTCATCCCTTTTTTGACATACTATACTGTGTCTTTTTTAGACATACTTAACTATGTCTTTTTCATCACTTTTTTGACATACTATACTATGTCTTTTTAATCACTTTTTTGACATACTACTCTATATTATGTCTTGTTCAATACTTTTTTTTGACATACTATACTATGTCTTTTTTTGACATACTAAACTATGTCTTTTTATCATCTTTTTGACATACTATCCTATGTCTTTTTTATCACTTGTTGACATACTCTACTATGTCATTTTCATCACTGTTTTTGACACACTATACTATGTCTTTTTTAATCCCTTTTTTGACATACTCCACCATGTCTTTTTTTGACATACTATACGATGTCTGTTTTATCATCTTTTTGACATCCTATACAATGTCTTTTTTATCAGTTTTTTAGGACTTTTTCAACAAAATGTGACATTATGATTATTTTTTAATTGAGAAAGTGTGTGCGTGTGTGTCGGGGGGGGGGGGGG
>NC_048427.1:21257534-21258638 GCF_013103735.1 Etheostoma cragini | reverse complement strand
TTATCACTTTTTTGACATACTATACTATGTCTTGTTTTGACATACTAAACTATGTCTTTTTTTAACATCTTTTTGACATACTATAATATGTCTTTTTTAATCCCTTTTTTGACATACTATACCATGTCTTTTTTTGACATACTATACTATGTCTTTTTTTATCACCTTTTTGACATTCTATACCTTGTCTTTTTTATCACTTTTTTGACATATTATACTATTTCTTTTTCATCACTTTTTTGACATACTATACTATTTTTTTTCATTACTTTTTTGACATACTAAACTATGTCTCGTTCATCCCTTTTTTGACCTACTATACTGTGTCTTTTTTAGACATACTTAACTATGTCTTTTTCATCACTTTTTCGACATACTATACTATGTCTTTTTAATCACTTTTTTGACATACTACTCTATATTATGTCTTGTTCAATACTTTTTTTTGACATACTATACTATGTCTTTTTTTGACATACTAAACTATGTCTTTTTATCATCTTTTTGACATACTATACTATGTCTTTTTATCATCTTTTTGACATACTCTACTATGTCTTTTTTATCACTTGTTGACATACTCTACTATGTCATTTTCATCACTGTTTTTGACACACTATACTATGTCTTTTTTAATCCCTTTTTTGACATACTCCACCATGTCTTTTTTTGACATACTATACTATTTTTTATTTTTTATCAGTTTTTTAGGACTTTTTCAACAAAATGTGACATTATGATTATTTTTTAATTGAGAAAGTGTGTGTGTGTGTTTGGGGGGGGGGGGTGAATCTAGGAACTCGCCACAGGACAGATTTGAACCCTGGGTCATGACATCAACCTCTCATACATGTCCTGCTGCTCTACCACTGTCCCAGCTCTACTACAACTATTACTGCACATTCCTTTTTTTGACATACTATACTATGTCTTTTTTTATCACTTTTTTGACATACTATACTATGTCTTTTTTTAACATCTTTTTGACACACTATAATATGTCTTTTTTAATCCCTTTTTTGATATACTATACCATGTCTTTTTTGACATACTATACCATGTCTGTTTTATCATCTTTTTGACATCCTATACTATGTCTTTTTT
>NC_048427.1:21256810-21257283 GCF_013103735.1 Etheostoma cragini | reverse complement strand
TCACTTTTTTGACATACTGTACTATGTCTTTTTTTTATCACTTTTTTGACATACTATACTATGTCATTTTCATCACTGTTTTTGACATACACTGTCTTTTTTATCACTTTTTGACTCACAATACTTTGATCTTATTTGACATACTATACTATGTCTTTTACATTACTATTTTTTACGTACTATACTATGTCTTATTCATCACTTTTTCAACATGCTATACTATGTGTTTTTCATCACTATTTTTGATATACTCTACTGTCTTTTTTTGACATACTATACTATGTCTTTTTCATCATTTTTTTACGTACTATACTATGTCTTTTATCATCTTTTTGACATACTAAACTATATCTTTTTTATCACTTTTTGACTCACAATACTTTGATCTTATTTGACATACTATACTATGTCTGTATCATCACTTTTTTTACATACTATACTGTGTCTTTTTCATCATTTTTTTGACATACTAT
>NC_048427.1:21255119-21256710 GCF_013103735.1 Etheostoma cragini | reverse complement strand
GTTTAGTATGTCAAAAAAAGACATAGTATAGTATGTCAAAAAAGTGATTAAAAAGACATAGTATAGTGTGTCAAAAAAGTGATAAAAAAAACATAGTATAGTGTGTCAAAAAAGATATAGTATTGTATGTCAAAAAAGTGATGGAAAAGACATAGTATAGTATGTCAAAAAAGTGATGAAAAAGACATGATATAGTATGTCAAATAGGATCAAAGTATTGTGAGTCAAAAAGTGATAAAAAAGACATAGTATAGTATGTAAAAAAAGTGATAAAAAATACATAGTTTAGTATGTCAACAAAAGACATTGTATAGTATGTCAAAAAAGTGATTAAAAAGACATAGTATAGTGTGTCAAAAAAGACATAGTATTGTATGTCAAAAAAAGTGATAAAAAAGAAATAGTATAATATGTCAAAAAATTATGAAAAAGACATAGTATAGTATGTCAAAAAAAAGTATTGAAAAAGACATAGTATAATATGTATAAAAAAGTAATGAAAAAGACGTGATATAGTATGTGAAATAGGATCAAAGTATTGTGAGTAAAAAAGTGATAAAAAAGACATAGTATAGTATGTCAAGTAGGATCAAAGTATTGTGAGTCAAAAAGTGATAAAAAAGACATAGTATAGGATGTCAAAAAGATGATAAAAAACACATAGTTTAGTATGGCAAAAAAGTGATAAAAAAGACATAGTATAGTATGTCAAAAAAGTGATGAAAAAGACATAGTATAGTATGTCAAAAAAGTGATGAAAAAGACATAGTATAGTATGTCAAAAAAGTGATGAAAATGACATAGTATAGTATGTCAAAAAAGTGATGAAAATGACATAGTATAGTATGTCAAAAAAGTGACGAAAAAGACATTATATAGTATGTCAATTAGGATCAAAGTATTGTGAGTCAGAAAGTGATAAAAAAGACATAGTATAGTATGTCAAAAAAGTGATGAAAGAGACGGTATAGTATGTCAAAAAGATGATGAAAAAGACATATTATATTATGAAAAAGACATAGAATAGTATGTCAAATAAGATCAAAGTATTGTGAGTCAAAAAAGTGATAAAAAAGACATAGTATAGTATGCCAAGTAGGATCAAAGTATTGTGATTCAAAAAGTGATAAAAAAGACATAGTATAGTATGCCAAGTAGGATCAAAGTATTGTGATTCAAAAAGTGATAAAAAATACATAGTATAATGTGTCAAAAACAGTGATGAAAATGACATACTATCGTATTTCAAAAAAGTGATAAAAAACATAGTATAGTATGTCAAAAAGATGATAAAAAAGACATAGTATAGTACGTCAAAAAAACTATTGAAAAAGACATAGTATAGTATGTCAAAAAAGTGATTAAAAAGACATAGTATAGTATGTCAAAAAGTGATGACAAAGACATAGTATAGTATGTCAAATAAGGTCAAAGTATTGTGAGTCAAAAAGTGATAAAAAAGACATAGTATAGTATGTCAAAAAGATGATAAAAAACACATAGTTTAGTATGGCAAAAAAAGTGATGATACAGACATAGTATAGTATGTCAAAAAAGTGATAAAAAAGACATAGTATAGTATGTCAAAAAA
>NC_048427.1:21250663-21255019 GCF_013103735.1 Etheostoma cragini | reverse complement strand
CTATGTCTTTTTTGACATACTATACTATGTCTTTTTTTGACATACTAAACTATGTATTTTTTATCACTTTTTTGACATACTATACTATGTCTTTTCCATCACTTACTTGACATACAATACTATGTCTTTTTTTACACACTATACTATGTTTTTTTAATCACTTTTTTGACATACTGTACTATGTCTTTTTTATCACTTTTTTGACCTACTATACTATGTCTTTTTTTGACATACTAAACTATGTCTTTTTTATCACTTATTCGACATACTATACTATGTCATTTTCATCACTGTTTTTGACACATTACACTATGTATTTTTCATCACTTTTTTGACATACTATACTATGTCTTTTCCATCACTTACTTAACATACAATACTGTCTTTTTTTTACACACTATACTATGTTTTTTTAATCACTTTTTTGACATACTGTACTATGTCTTTTTTATCACTTTTTTGACCTACTATACTATGTCTTTTTTTGACATACTAAACTATGTCTTTTTTATCACTTTTTTGACATACTATACTATGTCATTTTCATCACTGTTTTTGACACATTACACTATGTATTTTTTATCAATTTTTGACTCACAATACTTTGATCCTATTTGACATACTATATCATGTCTTTTTCATCACTTTTTTGTCTTACTATACTATGTCTTTTCCATCACCTTTTTGACAAACTATACTATTTCTTTTTTATCACTTTTTTGACATACAATACTATGTATTTTTTGACACACTATACTATGTCTTTTTAATCACTTTTTTGACATACTACACTATGTCTTTTTTATCACTTTTTTACTCACAATACTTTGATCTTATTTGACATACTATACTATGTCTTACATTACTATTTTTGACGTACTATACTACGTCTTTTTCATTACTTTTTTTGACATATTATACTATATCTTTTTCAATACTTTTTTTTGACTTACTATACTGTGTCTTTTTTTTGACATACTATACTATGTCTTTTTCATCATTTTTTGACATACTATACTATGTCTTTTTTTATCATATTTTTGACATACTAAACTATGTCTTTTTTATCACTTTTTGATCACTTTTTCAACATACTATACTATGTATTTTTTATCACTTTTTTGACATACTATACTATGTCTTTTTGATCACTTTTTTGGCATACTATACTATGTCTTTTTTATCACTTTTTTGACATACTATACTATGTATTTTTTATCACTTTTTTGACATACAATACCATGTCTTTTTTTGACATACTATACTATGTCGTTTTCAGCACTGTTTTTGACACACTATACTATGTCTTTTTAATCACAGATTTTGACATACTATACTATGTCGTTTTTAATCAAATCTTTTGACATACTGTACTGTTACTGGACCTCTGGGTCAAGACATCAACCTCTCATACAGGTACTGCTGCTCTACACTGTCCCAGCTCTCCTACTACTATTACTATTTACTATTTTTTTTATTATTATTCATTTTTCCGACATCCGTGTGAAACTTAAGTTGAACCCAAGTGCAGACAACAACGCAGAACCACATGAAAGAGTTAAGAGATTTATTGCAAGTCCAAGCTCAGGAATGCAACAGGGGAAAATGCAAAGTCCGAATCCAATGGATTTCAAATCAAAGGTACAGGAGTGATACTGAAATGTCCAAGTGTCCTTGTCCAATAGTCCTGAAATACAGCATAGAGAGCAGGAATGGTGGATGGCAGGAGTAAGGTGGCAGCAGGAGTCAGGTTCCCAGAAGAGGTCATCTTGACATAGAATGGTGTAGATGATCTGCAGATGGAACTGTCTGACCAGGTTTCACTCCTGTAATTAAGGACAGACTGAGGGAATGTGGAAGGGGGGGCAGAGACAGATAGCTATCTAGCAGCAGGCCTAACAATACTATACTACGACTTTTTCATTACTCTATTCAACAAATTATTCTCTAACTTTTTCATCACTTATTTCGACATTTTTCTCACTTTGTTTGACATTCTCTACTATGAATGTTTTGACATACTATGACTTCTTTATCAGCATAAGGTAACACACAAAATCAGAATGTTGTGTTTGCCTACAAAAATTCAGACTTTTTGGCACACAAAATCTTTCACAATAAACATCTACGCAGAGATTTAAGATGATGGATTTCTCCTCTTAGTGATAAGACTTCAAGACCTCATGATCAATGACATGCATCGCTGGTCCCCAAATGGGAGGACCTTTTGAACAATCTTTAAGTATGACATTGGGATTGAGTCTTAACCATTAGGACACTACATAAAATAACTTCATATTCGAACTTGACAATGATCAGTTGTGGCGTTAGACTCTCCAACCAACTGTACCTAAGGCCTCTTTCTTAAAAGTCAATGGGCAAACGGAAGAGTAAGACGCCCTTACATGGGTAAGGGTAACCAGCTGTAACTCAACATTTCATCACTACTTCTGACTTTCATCCACAACACGTCCAGGAGAATGTCTCCAGCAGACATTCTTCAACTTGCGATGTGTGTAGTACCCTGCTACACCATGAACTACTAAAACTACTGCATCTAGTCATAGTTCTATTATTTACTTGTGACCATTAGTCCCCCTGTGCCTCCCACCCCAACCGGCACGATCAGACTCCGCCTACCAAGAGCCTGGATATGTCCGAGGATTCTGTTGCACTAAATGCTGTTGGGGGACTAACTGGAACTGTTGGGTCTTTGTAAATTATAGAGTGGTCTAGACCTACTCTATCTGGGAAGTGTCTTGAGATAAGTTGTTATGATTTGATAGTATAAATAAAATTGAATTGGAAATTGAATTGAACTTTCCCCTGGTTAACCTAGAAAGCCCTTTAGTATTCGACACCCTCCTCTCCCCAGCCAGGAGTTCCCACTTCCTGATCAATCAGGGAACACTGGACTCTGCTTTGATTCATTTGATTAATCAGCTGTGACTTGTCCTAGGAAACAACACATTAGGAAGAACAAAAGGCAAAGAACAGACAATCATCTCTGCTCTCTCTCATCCTCCTTTTCAATTACACTGTGATCTCACATTTAGATAATCCTCTTCACCCAGGGACATTTGGGATCTGGTAAATGTTGACTGATGTATTTGAGCTACATTATGAGGCTGTGGTATCATTCTGAGCCTCAGTGTTTCACAGCGCTCTTCATACTAAGTTTAAAAGAGATGCCTTCATCGAACAAATGTCTAAATGTGTTGATTTCACCCCATGTCATAGCTTTGAAAGTATTAAGAAAATGTGATTTGTCTGAAATGGGTACTAAATAGATTCTGTGTCCGTAATTTAGGTTATGACCAACTTTTGTTATGTTAATGATAGCGATGGGAAAATTCTGGCGTGTAAATTTGGTCCAACCACTTCATCCATCCATCCATCTTCATCCGCTTATCCGGTATGGGGTCGCGGGGGCAGCAGCTCCAGTAGGGGACCCCAAACTTCCCTTTTGGTCCAATGACTTAAATAGAATAAACATGAATCAAAGTGAAAGTTCCAGAAAGGGCGGGACTTCTGCTCTACCCCCACCCTCAGAAACAGGCAAATCAATTGAGTATCTGAATTTGACGCTCTCTCTCCCTCAAAAGTCTTCCTGCTCTTCCAGTTATCTTCTACACATTTTCACTTTGCTTCGTTTTGATGTGGGCGATTTCTGTTCCTAGGACTTTAAAATCTTCAGTCTACATCGATACAATTTTGAAGCTCTTTGTCTTTTGAAGTTTCTATCTAAATGCCATCTGAGAAACTTTCTGTGATTTTTCACGGAACTCTCATTTGTTAAGTCTAAGAGACGTTTATTTGGAATTTTTCAAACAAACCTTAAGTCCAGAAAGTGACGCTAACTTTATTTTTGAACCCGTTCATCAGCTCGTCATCTGCTCTCCCGAGATCGCCCGTCTACCTGTAGCGACCGCTTTCCGGCTGAACAAGACTTTCACTGCACAGCCCACTCCGACCCGACCTGATCATCAGCTGGTGTCAGGGAGGCCGAGGAAGAATCGAACCGTGGTCTGTAGAAACGTTTGACTCCGCCACGGCAGGGCCGATGGAAACACTGCTGCAACACATCTGGACAGGTGTGTCTCAGGAGTCAACACACATACACAGATCTGCACATTTCCGATTTGGCTCAGCAGCTGTTCCGCTCCGCTCTAGCTCCCAGCGTGCCATCGCCTTATTAAGCTCGTATTAATATAATATCATTAAGTTAACCCCTGAACATGTGAGTGCAGCAATTCATACACACCTCCTTCTTTGTGACAGGGCTGAGTCCGGAGAGATCTACCGCACAGTCCTGAGGGTTGAACTGATTGTTTGTTGGGATGAGGGGAGAGAAGG
>NC_048427.1:21248045-21250524 GCF_013103735.1 Etheostoma cragini | reverse complement strand
CCCCCCCCCCCTTGGCTATCTTTTGATTACAGATCTGGGAAAAAAAGGGCACAGATCAGATAGTACACAGAAAACAAACATGTGCATGTGCACTCCCACATGCTTTAAGGCAGTATTTTTCTCCACATCAGGGCGACAAGAAGAGGCATCCTGAATTGATTGGGAGATAATGGAGGGCTGGGAGAGAGGGATCGATACAGCCGAGCCCTGTTGAAGGAAACGCAGGGCGGGGTGCTTCACTTACACTCAACGCCAGGCTGGAGGCGAAATCTATCAGGGTCTAGACGTGTTTCTGTGTTTGGTTTGAACCCATGTATTGATCATTTTGATAAGAAAAAAAAACGTCTTAAGAATCCAAAGCATATGCTAGGATTATTTCCCCTAACTGGCTCTATAAAAAGTCTATTACTGTACCACCTTGGAACACTTAGCTCCAATGAAAAACAGACCGTTTTAATTAGATTAAGTAGGTCCTTCTGGCATGCTAAGCAGACTGTTTTGCAGGCTTACAGGCTCCCAGGTATTTGAAATAAAACTATTACTGAAACTCCTCCTCCTCTTTGTCCACTGCCGTCACTGCAGCAGTGGACAAAGAGGAGGAGAAGGAGGAGGAAGACATCACTCAGCTATGTTTTTATTGTCTATTTTATTTTAATAGTACTTTTTACCAAATGGAAATCACTTTGGATAAAACAGAGAGGAGAGGCCAGAGAATGGAGATCCAGATCTTGACAAGGCAGCCAGGAGGAAGAGAGAGGTCAGAGAAGTGGAGAAAGAGAAAGAGGGACAGAGGTGTGCTTGTGGGACAGAACAGAGTGGATGAGTTTTAGATCTTGTAAGGAGTAATGGAAGGAGAAGTAGCAGCAGCCACGGTGCCTCCACCTCTTCCCCAAAGGAACAACTCTTCTAAGTGTGCTCTGCTGATTTGTAGGAACCTCCTCACGCCATGCTCAGCAAAATCCGACTGCAGTGTCCCCTGGCATGAAGGCCAATGTTGACTGACTTCTATTTCAAAACTACATAGATGTGTTTGGGTGCACTGTAAAGATGCACCAGTTGCTCTTCTTTTGTATGTTTCACAAAATAACCACTGCCAACAATTTTTCAGATACCTGTAGTAAAGTAAACTGCACTTGAAATCTTAACTTTAAAGCCTGGCTGGAGGTGTTGGATGGGGTTGATGTCAGAACCGGGCTACTATGTTGCACATATTAAATTAGGAAAGGGCCTTCCTGGAAACTGTAGCCAAGAAGTTAGAGAGAGAGCAAAAGACCTGGGTTTAACTATCTAAACTCTGCAGAACTTTTGCTTTGGTCCGTTCAAATGAGGCGTGCCCTCCCTTCGCTAACCTCCTAGTAAACAAGTTGTCTTCTTCTTCAGCTCTCAACAACACTGTGAAGCAGCCAGCAGTTGATTGGACCTTCATTGTTGGACATGCTTTGTCATCTGCACAGGAGAGGAGCTTCCCACGCTCCTTGTCCTGTGACGGCCGCTGATGGGATTTTAAAGACACATTAACCCTGACGGCGCATGGCTGATGAGCTTCAGCTGTGTCAGGCAAACAACGGAAAGAAAGCCAGACTGTAACGCTGCATCTTTATCAGCAGGGGACCATCATGCCATTCATGTAGAGGATACATTCGTTATCCTCCTGTTATCTCTGAGCAATGCTTTCTGGGTGATGGCAGTGTTATTGAGCATGCCTTTGAGGCGAAATATTGACATATCAACACATTTAATATGGAACGGTACAAAGCAGGTACAGGTACAATAAGTCAGATCCTCATAGTGAAGCATTTCCCAAGGTGAACTTTCCAGACACATTTATTGGGCTGATAACAACACTCAAACACAGTGTATGACCATTGTAAACAATAAAACAGAAAAAAGGCATCAGCTCAGACTGAGAACTGCTCCAGAATTCAAAGTGCACCAAGCATTTTAAAATTCTCAACTTTTTTTAAAATCCTCTTAATATATCTTTTGAATGTTAATTCATTAGTTTTCTTTACATATTCATTTTTCTGCAGTATTGATAATTATAATATGTACAAACGAGGCCATGACACTGGTTGTTCAGAGGCCATAAGAAAGCCTGTAAATATCCGCTCGTGTCCCATGACATGACTCTGGTTTTGGACGATGACAAGGTAAGGCCGTGTTCCCTCTCTGTGGGTTTTGCTGATTGCATGCCTTGTTGGTAATGAAATGAAAAGTCCGAGACTTTTGTTGACAACTTCCTTTTGACCGGCGGGATGGGGGCAGTGACTTAGTCCTTGGATTTTCCCACTGAAAGCAACATTTTTATATACAAAGGCTTTAAAGTCCCAATGTTGTCCTATTGGTTGGGAGGCTATCAAATAAATGCTTCCACGTTATTTTTTTTAGTTTGTTTCCATGTGTCTTTTTTTGGTTTTCTCCCAAAAACGTATTGGTATCAAAATGTCCATATAGATATAGTTGTACGGGGGGGGGGGGG
>NC_048427.1:21244987-21247752 GCF_013103735.1 Etheostoma cragini | reverse complement strand
CCCCCCCCCCCCCACACCATATTTAATCTTTAGCGATAACATACAATTCAAAAGGAATGGCACTCGAGTGAATGTGCTCGGCCATGTGTGTGTGTGTGTGTGTGTGTGTGTGTGTGGTGCCATTATGTTCCGAGTGACAGCCCTGACAGAAAATTATACCCAAAACGAGGAGGTGCCATCAACACAAGTACACATTGTAATTAGATTTTTTTTAAATGTGATTCGCTGTTATTATGTGAGAGAGGGGATTGTTATCATAAACATATTTTTCTTTCATCAGGTGTTGAAAAAAAGTAAACACACATGGTTAGTTAGCAAACATCCCTGATTTCCCATTCATATGCCCTGATGATCGCCTCTCTGGGGGTAAGGTTGGTAAAGTTGTCCTTACACTTATCACCAAAGAGACATTTTTTCCCTTTTAATGAAACCCCCCCTCCACCTCCCCACATTCTCCTGAAGGTCTTTCCATCTCTGGACAATAAAATCAGCAGCTCTGCCTTTGTGTTGGACTCTGAGGGTCTCTGGTGAGTGCATTTGTTTCAGGATCACAACGGTCTGAGGCGGATGGGGGGGGGGGCTGAAATCTCCCCCACAAATGCTGCACAGAATGAGAATTCATCTTTTTAGGGGGAGAGGGTAGAGTAGAGCAGAGCAGAGAAATAATGAGAGAGAGATACAGACAGAAAGACAATGATGGTGTGTGTCGGCCACAGAGCAATAAAATCCTCGAGCAAATCAAGTAAGAAGTAAATTACACAATGAATAGCAGGGAAGAGGCTACACTCAACATTAAAATTCAACAGTCTGTGCAGCAGATATACTGTCTGAAGCCGAGGAGCAGAGATGACAGAAGGCAGCAGCAGCTCCCAGGTGGCAGTTATCTGTCAGTCAGCGCCAAACAGGTGTTCTGACTTACTGCTGCCTCTTTTCTTTCCTCCTTCTCTTTAGCACATCAATCTGCGGCCTGCAGGATCTCAACCATCAGCTAGGAAGCAGCTCGGCACTCAATTCTGATGTTAATTTAATTTAATTTAATTCATGTGGATGTGAAATCTAAAAGCAATTACATTGGGCGTATCTAGGGCTGGATCAGAATATCTGAAATTCACTGTGGTAATTTGTCGGGATTAAGCTGCCTGCCAAATGTCCACTAGCTGCCGGCTAATTCATGCAGCGTTATGTCACTGTGCCATCTGTCAAAAACGCAAGTCTTTCCATTTATTTTAACTGGCTAGTCCCCTAACGTTACAGTAATACGGTAGCTGCAAAAAAAAAGTTTTAAACACTATGGACTGTTTAAAGTGCCCATATTCTGCTCATTTTCAGGTTTATAATTGTATTTTGAGGGTGTGCCAGAATAGGTTTCCATATGTTCATTTTCAAAAAACACCATATTTTTGTTGTACCGCACATTGCTGCAGATCCTGTGTGTTTAGGTCTCTGTTTTGGCTAGAGAGTGAAACATCTCACTAGTTTTAGCTCCAGAGTGAGACATCTCCTGCCTGCAGAATTAGAGTCTACACATCATTTTTAAATCAACTACGAGTACATATGAAAGTAGAGATGTCGGATTCAGCTTCTACCTCGGTACTGGAGCTTCTGAGCCCTGTTGTTGGGGCAGTCTTTGCCCTGCATGCTGAAGTTGATATTGGTGCGGATGCAGCGGTTGTTCAACGGCTGAACTGGGCGAACGTTGTCGCTCATGCTCAGGAAGATCTGAGACGGCTGGTTCTGGCTCAACAGCCGCAAGGAGTGCATCTAGGATAAAGACACAGAGAGAGAGATAGAAGCTGGTAAAAGTAGGCCAAAGCATCATGGGAATATGAGCTAGGCTTTGTGATCCACTGCATTTTTCCCACCCAGATGGGACTTCAACAACAACCCCCAGTGAGGTTTGGGTTGGTGTTCCAGCTCTGGCGTGGCGGCGGAGGCTCACCTGCATGCGTGTGAGGTACACCGGCTTGTTCATCAGGATCCACGTGGCGGTCTCAAAGCACGGAGGGATGGTCATTGAGCCTTCGTATGTGATGAAACTACTTGTCTCGGGGTAAATCTCCTCTATGTTGAGGCCGGTCAGCAGGTACGCATCATCTGCAAAACAAGAAGGACACTGGACTGTAGCTTCAGTTTGGACCAAAGTTGGGAATTGCACGACAAAAAAGGAAAAGAACAAAGTTTACATGTTATTAGATTACTCAAATTATTATTTTGAGTCATTTGTCCTTTTCCTCAGATTTCACTTGAGAAAAGAAATTAGAGAAAAGACCGGAATGCTTTCTCTAATCATCTTGTGACCCCTCCGACTTTCCTTTTGTTGTTTTATTTCTTTTCAGTGTAATTTATAGACGTCTGCGCTAGTAGCAGAGAGCAGAAGCCAGCAGGCAAGTGTTATTTAAATAGACTCCTGGTGTCCTTCCAAACGTCCCAGTCCATCATCTAATGAGTACGTAACCTATTTGTACTACTGTAGAAGTTCAATCGTTTCAGGCATTATTAGTGGGGTAATTTACGAGATACACACTTGGTTCAGATAGCACCTGCACTAACCAGCTGATAGCGCTAACTCGCCCAGTGTTAGACCCAGGTGAAAAAAGCTTTTGGGGGGGTGTTTGGCTTCAGGTCATGGTGCAAAGGACCCTAGAGTGAAATTACTCCGAACCATCACTTATGCCCACACAGCACTACTGTAATTCTACTAAATCAGTAAATTAAGTAAAGAAGCAGGACTTTTATTTTTAAAGGGGCCCTGCCACCCCCCTGTC
>NC_048427.1:21242989-21244887 GCF_013103735.1 Etheostoma cragini | reverse complement strand
GCAGCGGCACCGTGGCTCTGTCCGCCGCTGTGGAGGAAGGTGTGGCAAAGCGAGACTAATCTGGTGCATGTTGTGTTTGAAAAAGCCTGCAGTTCTTTCCTATGTTCTCTGTGTCTCTGGGGTCAGTAACAAAATCTGGTCTACTTTGGTCCTCCAGGGATGTCACTGGTGTCCAGAAGAACTCCAGTGTTACTTTCAGCTTTGCTAGCTGGGGACGCAATGCCGTTAACACATGATTTTGTGGAGTGATTGATTAGTTGATTTAATCGACAAAGCTGTGAACCTTGAGAGGTGGTTAAGACTAGAAAAGTGTAAATATTGTATTTAATTTACCATCTGTAAAACTAAGTTTCAACAGAATTAATCCTTCAAAACCACCACTTCTTGTGCTCACCAGAAATGTGGGTCAAGTTTCTTGGGAATTAGTAATTAAGCATGATTAAGCATACAAAAATGACTTATCAACTAAACAAATCTTAGTGGACTAATAGAAAACCACAGATTAGTTGACTAATCGACTAAGAGGGGACAGCGCTACAAACGTCCTTGTTCTCTTCTCTTGTAATGAACGTTTCCATCAACAGTGGGAATTTGACAGTGTTCACTGGGATATTCAGCCTTATTCAGCCAGAGATGGGCAGAGGGAAACCTCCACAACCTGAGCACCGACTGGTGGGACCTTTGCTCAAATCGCCCACCACCGCCGACAGAAACTGAATCATTCTGCTGCAGGAAATGTCTGCGTGGGCAGTTTTTGTTGGATGTTGTCCAAGATGACAGCACTTGTGCATGAAGGTTTTACTCCTACCTGGACAGAGGTATGCTGGAGACCTTCTTTAGGATCCCGAAGGTAAACTTGAGAAATACAACCAAGTCCAGCCAAAATGGTTCTTGCCAATTCCTTTAGCTAATTTATGGTCTGCCTCCCAAGTTTGTATGAAGTGTGTTTGGGATAAATAAAGTTGAATTCAGAAGGTGTACGTTGTATTTTAATGTTTAGGTGTAAAAACATTTCCCGTTTTTGACATTTTGTGAGTTTATTTTTGTTAACTCTGTGAGGGCCCAGATCCTGCTGCCTGGGAGCACCTGGCCAGTCCTCCCTGGCTATTTAACCCAACCTGCCCCTTGACCAGGGTGTGGCATCCCCTTCACCTAGCACCATCGTAATTTCATTCATGTTTTGTTACATCCGTTGTTTGCTACTTGGATTGGTCCCGGCAGATTTGTCAAGGAAGCAGGACAGGGCGACAACCACACCTCATCGTATTTCTGTTTGCACTATTATTTCATAAATGCCAGTTTTTTTATTACTAAGTTGGCTGTGCATCTCCCTCTTTAACAACTAAAAGAACTCAGTGATCACATGCAATGCATCCTGGCACATTTAGGCACGTCTGCCACGGCTCTTTGAGCACAAGAACTTGCTGGGAATTTATTTCTTCAATCGACTAAATAATCCATCAGCGATTGGATATCCAAATTAAAGGTGGCAAATTGTCCCTTAAAGATTTGGTATATAAGATGTTCTTGTGGGCATTGAAAAACGTATGAATGCCTAAATGATCTGTCTCTGAGAGCCCCCCAGGACTCACTATTCCCTACATAATAAACACTTGAAGTTGAAGATATAATGAGTAGTTAACTGAGATTTGGACACTTTACATCCTATTAAGACATCGAAGGTGCAGTTACACATCTATGTGGGATATTTGTGTGCGGGCTGTAAACCCATCAAGCACTTAGCTCATTTTTCAAAACTATTTTTTCCCACTTTGTATTTCCCATTACATTTAGTGTTCTGTGAATGACAAGCTGTTGGTGTTGCAGCACAAAACCTCTTTTATCCAAACTGTCTCACTGTCAGGACGCTAATTAGACAGACCGCAGCTCCCCCCCCC
>NC_048427.1:21226257-21242889 GCF_013103735.1 Etheostoma cragini | reverse complement strand
GCACTATCCCTTCACTTAGCACTTTGGCTGAAATGAATTCATTATGCATATAGAGATCAAAAAAGTAAAGTCAGAAATTGAAATTTGACCATTTGCTAGTCTCGCATTGCCAGACCTGTGTCAGCGCTGGAGTATGATCTGGCCACACCGCCTATCTCTTATATATATTAAAATATAATAGATCTTTTTCTCCGGCTCGGTTGTATTACTTTAAACCGATGACAGAGATAGCGGGAGGGCAGCGATGTCGGGCTCTATCGCTGTAATGTAATCTGTTGAGCAAGGGCGGGGCTAGCAGGGGGTCTCGGGGTGACACCTGCCCCCTAAAATATGATGGTCCCCCCCAGTCATTTTCCCACAATGACTCATGAAGCTAAGGTGAGCTCAATAAGCTAGCTATCTACAGGTGATACAATGTTCATACAAAGTATTTCAAGTGGTAAATCTGTGCCATGTCAGGTGGAAACGGAAAGATTGAAAGGGTTAGCAACAGTAGTCTAACTGTGTTTAAAGGTTCATAAGTACAGATGTTTTAACATAATGATTACAGCACATGGGAACTTACTCTTATATGTTATTCTTGTGATGGTGTCTCTGTTCAGCATTCGATTCAGGAATGAGTTCGATGCCTCTGCAATCTGGATTAAAAGAGAGAAAGAAAGAGGAAAAACGGGGTTACATTTAAAACATGAGCTGATCATGTCATGAACTGTCATCTCAAATTTAAATGAACTGTACTGAGTTACAGTTTTAAAAAGGATAATGCAAGTGTATTTGTCTTTATAATATTTCAACTTTAATGCCCATGAAATGTCTAAACCCACTGATGTATTTTGCACAGTCAGATGCGCCTACACTCTCTTGCACTGCTGCTTTACCTTCTGGAAAATAAAGGCTCCCACTGTTTTCAAGAACCATTAAAAACAGCTCCGAGACACACACTGCTGCCATGACAAAAAATAATCTATCTTCTTAAATAGCAAATACATGGCATTCTTGTCCTAACAGTACTTTATAATGGAAACAAGTTGTATTCTATCA
Source organism: Etheostoma cragini (assembly GCF_013103735.1). NCBI lineage: Eukaryota > Metazoa > Chordata > Actinopteri > Perciformes > Percidae > Etheostoma > Etheostoma cragini. The sequence continues at coordinate 21,241,848 of NC_048427.1, read as the reverse complement.
CAGCTGAATGTGACCCTGTAACATGTTATCCTTCAGTCCACAGCTATGCTCTGCCTCATCCATCCCACCAGAGCAGTTTACAAATGCACATTGTAGTTGCATCTTGAACAATTTTTACATACTACGAATAAAAAAGTGTAATATTTTATACATAGATTTGGATAAACAGCTTCGACCTGCCTCCCTTTCTTTCCCCTCGTCCACGTTTGTCCCCTGTTTTTGCCATTTATCCCACCAATAGGGCTGGGAAGATATGCTTTTGTCCCGATTTGATTCTGTCACGATGATGGCTGTGTATCGGCAAGAGTCTGGCGACACGATACCTATCACGATACGTGGGTCACGATTATATATATTGCAATATATTTCGATACTGTGAGTAAGGCATTCTATTGGAAGTTTTTTAAAGTATAATTTTAGAAAAACTACTATTTAAAAAAAGAAATGATGTCGTTAAAAGTCAAAGAACTTCAGGTAAACGATTCAGGACACAGATAATCAAACTGCCAGTTTGGGATGGTGGTTCACTGGCTCGTAGCGAGCTAAGTGTTACGTGCTAAAGTAGGCCAACGTTCAGCATAGCTACGTTGTTAGCTTCTGGCAAAAAGTCAGGCACAGCTAGGCATTGGCAGGCAAGGACACTAGGGGTGCGTCTCAGCACAGCCATCTGGGGGGGCGGGGGTTTACCACTACATAAACGGGAACCACTGTCTTAAATGAATACCCTTGCACGTAGAATAAAACAAAAAATTGATATTGCATTTTTGATAAACAGTTTTCCAAAATAAAATATCACGATACTCCTGTATCAATTTTTTCTTACACCTCTATTCACGATAGGGTGTTCACTATATTAATTGTATTGTGATTTTCATCATTGTGATTCTAGAAGTATTGCGATTCAAGAGTATTGAGTATTGTGGTTTACTTCTCTAACAAAAAGAAAAGTTGAATAATACACTTCTAGAGACAATATATCGTAAGACATTTCTAAAAACTGATAGTTTTCTGGGAAGAATGACATCACATGTCAGTGTGTCTGACATTTAGTTCATTAGTAAAGAAGAACGTGACATGGCTTTCCTGCTTTCATTCTGTTTGGCTGTAAACAAGAAACTATTCAGGAGAATCATTGGTAAATAAAATTAATAATGATTGAAAATAAATGATTTTAAAAATCATCACCAAAACAAAAATCAGGATACATATGTTTTTTAGGCTTTCCCTGCCCGTAAAAAGCAGCTCCTTCCCCACCAGTTGTTCAGGAGTGCTGTATTGTCATTGTGGTCCAGCTGTAGCCGGGACGCGGTACCTGCTGGCCAGTACCTGGTTCTGAAACCCTGCAACTCGTCCGTTACCTGCTTCCTGCCTTCCGCCTATCAGAGGTTTTGGGCTCTTCGGACTGCTTTGTGTTGCTGAACTGTGTTTGACAGCTGATCCTAGTCAAGCGCTTGTATTGTACTTGCTCTGCAGCTGTGTCTGCATTTGGACATCTCCCATGTTGTCAATTTGTTTTGATTTCTTTCTTTTTATTCACCTATGTGTTCTAGAAATAACATTTCCATACTACTAATTTCCAAGGGGAATGGAGATTCTACGTCTGTTCAATTCAATGGCAGAAAACACTCAAGGGAGTGCTATATTTGATTAAGTGGTACATGCATACATACATTACACTGAGATATATTCTTAGATATATTCTTATTAGTGTTGTAAAATTGATTTTAGCCATATGGCCAAGCCCTCCACATAAGTGTTGATGTTAGTTCATAAGAGAGTGTTTACAAAGAGGAGTAAGTAACTAAACTAAATTGATGTTCCACAGTGACTCTTGGAATCCGCCATCTGGCTCACAGATGTACGAATGCTTTCCTGCATGCTTGTAACCAGTTGTACAACAGGGGAGGCTTAGAATAACAGCAGATAAGCATTAAGATGATTTTTCTTTCCAACAGCAGTGGTATTAGGGCGCCAAGGCTGCTACAGAGCGCACACCTATAGTAAGTGTGGCACTAATTGGTAGAACGGGGGTAGTGACAATGGAAGAAGCACAACAGCATATGAGCATCTCTATGGTGTAATTGGTTGGGAGCTGTGTATTATGTGGATATACCATTAGTTGCCATGGAAACATATCTTGCAAATGACAAACAAACAAAAACATTTGCAGCCTGCTTTCACCTAGACAACTGCAGTATGTCTAATTGATGCCAATCAGCAGTACTCAATCACACAAAGTTGGACTGGTAACAATGATGCTTTCCACGCTATCTGCACATGGTTTGGGAAAAACTGTGGCTAAGGCAGGAAAATGACTAGGGGCATGGTTAGGCCATGGTACAGCTTTGGGAAAGATTGGGAAGGTTCATCACAGGTAAAAACAAATTCTTTTGATTTTCAGATCCTCGGCCATCCAGCACCCTGACCTGCACACCTCGCTACATGAAGGGCAAACTACTTCCTGCATTGGCACTAAAGGTCCCTGGATGTGGATCATTATGTGTGTGATCATCCAATATGGGCATAACTCCTCAGATGCTTGGTTTGGTAAAGTGGACATTTCCTGTCAAACCTTTGCCCCGTGCGCCCCGGGTACCAAGGCCCAGTTCTTACCGCAATGGCCCAGGGTTTGATTCTGACCTGCGGCCCTTTGCTGCATGTCTTCCCCCTCAGTCTCCCCTCTTCCTGTCTACAACTGTCCTACCAATTAAAGGCCAAAAAACCCACACACAAAAAAACCTTGTCACCATGACTATTCAGTGATCTCTGTCAAAGACCACAGAGACCTACTGGTCCCAAAGGTCTAGAGACACTTTTAAATCTTAACTCCACTCCTACTCCGCTTCACTTCTCTCTCCCAGTTCTGAGACAAGCTTGCTAATAGCTGAAGGGAGCACCTCACACTTCCTGTCCCCCCCCTACCCTGCGCCCTTCATCCGGCTTTCCTCTCCACTCCATCTATCCCTCATTCATGCTCGATGGACTTCACAACTCTAATTGTCGAGATGTCTTTGGGCGAAGTGATTAAAAAGAGATGTGCTGGTCCTCCCCCTCCCAGCATTGCAAGTGAACTGACTTATTCGCTGACCTGTTTCCTGTGCTCTTCGGGCAGACATTATGCCTTTACCAGCCACTCATGCTGCCCACTGCTTTTCCTACTTGTCCTACTCGTAATCGTTTTCCTAGAAAAGCACCTGAGGGGGTTCAGTCCTTCAGTTTCCACTAGTCCAGGATTGAAAATGAAAAGTACAGACTTAGCACCATAATGTTCATCAGACACATTTCTTGCTGTTAGATCAATTGATAATAGACAAATGAGCGAATCAGTGAGTTTTAGACTGCCGGGGGACTTCCTTTCACACATTAAGTTCCTCTCTTTCTATCTGTATGCATTCATGTCCCAGTAATGCTCCTCATTACCTGCTGCTGCTGTGGTCCTGCTCTACCTGTACTCTGCTACTATTAATTATAGTCATAGCTGTACTATCTTCATAAAAATGACAGTGTTCATCATACTAACTGCTATAATTATTATGGATCATATTTCTGTTCATGTGTATCAGTGTCTCCGTGTCCCAGTGGCAGATGGCCGTCAGGGTCAGACATAGGGTCTGTTCGAGGCTTCTGCCTGTTTGAAGGAAGGTTTTCACTGCCACTGTCGCAACAAATGCTTGCTCTTGGGGGGGGTTGGGTCTCTGAAAATTATAGTGTCTTTATTATTAGTGTGTGGTCTAGACCAACTACATCTGTGAAATTTCCTGAGATAACGTCTGTTATGATTTGACACAATACAAAAAATAACTGAATTGGTGCATCCCCACATATCTGCAGTTTAACCACTGCTGTCCTTTCTGTCCTTTCTGTCCTTTATGTCTTTTATGGTGCCTCACAACTCCATGCCTAGAATAGGGGCCTTTCCTGGCATTCTCAGTCACAGCAATGGGATGGGAAATCTGACAAGGCCTTGAAAAGGTGACAAAAACGAGCTTCTGCTGAAAGAAAGATGTGGCTAATTAGCACCCATCTGGTCCATGCTACTACTGGAGTGTCTGACCTGCTGAAACACGCTAGGACAGAAGGAGAGACATCAGCAGAAAGCCAGTTGGAGTGCAGTTTTGACGAGGAGTGTGGGTGGCAGGTGATTGTTTTTTTAATCTCGTTTTTTTTTTTTTTTTTCACACGGGCATTAACAAAATTGTCTTTCCTGGACTTCACCCCTTCTGAATACTCGCAGCTGCAATGTATTTTAGAGAATGTAGTACTAGAGTATTTATAGGAAGCTTAACAAAAGGGATCAACAGAGTACTGTTAAGAGGGTTCAGCACCCTTTTTGGTATATTGAAGGACTCTTTAATCTTAAAGCTGTATTGGACAGTGTCTATTTAAATCCAAAACGAACACAACATGACATGGGTCAAAAACTATTGGCTGTAGTTGAAGTGAAGATTGCAAATTGGTAAGCCCAAGTTGGAACAAGGATTTCCGTCTTCTTTAACTACTGACTCTACAATTGAATTTGGTAAATTTGGAGCAACAGTCTGATCTCATTTGGCTGAACTTACAGCCAGTACCTGTTTCTGATTAGACGGTTTAAAAAAGTTGATATTTAAAACGTCTCTAGTGGAGCTTATATACACATATGTCAGGTGGCAGTTGGAGCTGAATGATCAGAACAAAATACTGTGTTAGAAAAGTTATAAGCTGGATTACTGTACATGAACACATACAGTAAGTAAAGAAGTGGACAGGGGCTTCTAAAGTGAATTGGCTCTAACCTCCTACGTACTTCCACTCAATATTTATTTTCCTTCCGTACTCTGTCTGGGTTTGCGATATATTCTTTGGTTTTCTCTGGCCAAATCTTTGCCGGTCCAATCCACAAACAGAGGGCGTGGCTTGGAACAATTGTGCCAATGTACCTTAACATAGAAAACTGCGAGTCTCTTGTTTCAACTTTACTTCTCGTAAATCATAATTTTTTGATATGGCTGAAAGAGCAGAGACAAATTTTCTAACACCGTCTTTAATATGTACTCTTTGTACTGATGATTCATCTGGATGAGTTTGGTGTCAGTTGAAGCCTTAGCTCCATCCAAATATGAACAGGACATCCCAAATCACTACTCCATTGACTTCGCAGTATGTGTGGCCTTTTAAGATGAAATAAATAGATTTTTAAATAGCACACATGGTAAGTATCATTTATGATATGATTTCTTTGGCAGCTGAGCCCAACAGCAGTGCAGAGCGGCTGTTTCCTCAGGCTGTCCTATCCGCCAACCACACCGGCAGCACTCCACTCCAAAGCCTAGCTCCTTTCATAGTCCTCTGACACTCTTCTGTTGGTTAAAAGGGCGGGGGGGAGGGGGGGGAACGACAAGTGGGGTTGACCTAGGTCAGCGCTTCTTCTGTCTCTTCAAGTCTAAATGATGGTCCCATTGACACAGGGGAGCTAATTAGCAGTTGGCAGCGTAACTTTCCAGGACGTCGGCTGCCTCTGTGATCTCTGAGCCTCTCCTCCAAGATGGAGACCTCTCATCCACTACAAAGAGACACCACTGCTGACACAACGCCAAGGAGCATTATGTTTCACTCTGCAGGATAATTGGATTGCTAATTGTTTGTGAATCATGTGTTCTTGAGTTTAGAAGATTTCAGAAAAAGACTCCGAGGTAGCAGGAGAGTGGAGGGGGGGCACCGTCAGCGCCTGACAGATCTCATCTAAACCAACATGTGGCTACTAGATACAAACACAGCTAATCAGCCTACTTTGTCTCTTAACGGTGCATGAGAACAGAAAACTACCAATGTAGAATCAACCATGATAGCATTAGCTGGACATGTGCAGAAATTCACACGAACATAAAACATACATAACCACCTCTAAATCCATATTTTACATGATTTAACTCATTAACCTACTTCTAAACTAATATGTTGACTTTTTTTGCTCAGGTTTCACTCCATTCATTTACAAGCATATGGCACAGACAATACATTTCTTTTGTGTTTTCTGTTGCAAGATTGGTGGGGAAATATCTGCAACTTTTTATTTGATTGACAGCTTTGGATTTAGCATTGCGTGGGATGATTTGGGCAACTTTTTGTACCATTTGGGTAGTCTTCCCAACAAAAAACTAAAAATGTAGCTATTTTCCATTTCCATCGACTTCTTTTCTTGTCCAAATATTATAGAGTTGTAAGTAAAATGGGGTTTAATAGGCTCAATGTAAAGTGACTGATCCGAAAAATAACATTTACGTGGATCAGTTGATGTTGGAGCAGTCAGGCTTGGGAGTGCTGTGTGTATGTATTTTGTATTTGCTCTTTAAGCAAATTTTTTAAGCATTTGTTTTAAGGACACCCCTCAAAAATGAGATGTTTATCTCAAGGGGATATCCTACTAATAAATTGAATTAAAAAAAAGGCTGAAACCAATGTTAATTTGGTCTGCTCTGTAATAAAACCCATGCAAAAGCACTTTACACTTATGTTAAGCTATCTGAAAGTCTTGGTACAATTCTCAGAGACTGGACTTAAGTCCCATGGTTGAATTTGAGATGGGCCTGGTCGACATGTAGTAGAGTGTCTGACATTCTACAAATTAGTAGTGTAAAATAAGTGTACTCACGTGTACATCATGGAATCTGTCACTTCTATACGCCATTTTCACAGAAAACATTTAGACTTTAATGGAAAAAACAGGTGTGAATAATAAAATGAATGATGTTTCAGTTCCCTCTAGCTGCTTCAGTAGACCTTTTTCACAGCAGACATGTTGACATGTCATTAGAGGAAAAGCAGGGACAGAGACATTGTCAATGTTAGTAAGGACACCAAGTCAAAATGTCTGCTGTGAAAATGCTCCTTTGTTTACCTTTTTCTTACAGTCCTTCAGAACAAATATGACCTGAGTTTTGCCATCAGGCTTCCCATCACACTTTGGGTCATGTAAACCTGAAACGTGATGTCGCCATGGATTCAGCCAGTTAGCTATAAGCTGCACCTGAGCCCTGTTGGTTGAGTCAGAGTGTGGTCGTGCGGATTCCAGCAGTATATGCATGGCATCTGGCTGTTCTTATGTAACCAAGTCATGACTGACAAGATTGGGTATGGGATATGTATGACCAAAAATGGCATCATATGGCTTGAAGGGTTAATAATTCATAGGTTTTTCAAACCTGAGAAGGAATGAACTCCACGACATGTTTGTTTTGTTGCTACACAGAAACACCTTTCATTGAACACAATGTTAAGTCCTGTTTAATTTACCCCTCCATGTTCCATCAGTGTGTTGTATACTGCAGCTGTCATGTAGGGCTTAAACACTGATTAAACCAGGCCCGGTTCCTTGTACAGCCATTGTAGCTGGTCACTCAAATCCAGAGTAGAAAACTACTGTCCAATGCAAGATTAGTTTTCTGTTGGGTTTCTGAGGTAATACCCATTACAAAATGTCTTCATAGCGGCGGCTGGGTCGTAACTTGTTAAAAAAGAAGGTTCAGTACTGGTGAGTGAGTACAGCCTACACACTGGAGGGCAGTTAGTTGATAAACATATGCCGACTTACCTTCATAAATATGGACACTATGACCAATCCATTGGGACTTTTAGCAGCCTCTGTATAATTTGTGTAGAGCTCGTGATTGTAGTGGATCAGTTGAACCTGGAACATCGAGAAAGAGAAACCGTAATGAGAAAGCGAGAGAGGCACAAGAAAACCTTGGAGTAAGAAAAGAAAATCTAAAGTACACCTCATTCACCAACATCCTTCCTCCCTGCTACATCTTGTCACATGATTTAAAAGGGAAAATCGATACGGGATCAGCTCTCTACCATGGACTCACGGAGGCACTCAGTGTAATGGAAAGATGTGGTGTTTGGAACATTTTCATACTCGGCATAGATGTGAACAGAAGTAATACGAGGGACATAAAGAGGCGAGGATTCTGTCAGCATTTGATCCAAGGCTAGCCTGCTCTCACAGGCGGAGGTGAGAGCAGCTAAACCATCTCCCAGCATGAGGGTAATGTTTCACTGGCGCAGATGCTTCATCCACTCCAGCTGGTCAATATTCCTTCCTTTTTAATGATGTTTGGACGTGGGCAGCTGTTGTAGCCAACTACAGCAACCCAAACTTCTCACTAATTGCCTTTAGGCTGTGGTACTTTGATATTTTTATAGTAAAATACACAATTAACTGTTACGTACGGAGTCCCCCTGGGGTCAGCTGAGAATTTCTTTTAGTAAGGTAGTGTCTTTAAACTCACCTTAATTATAACTTGTCTCCTGCTAGTTGCACTACAGCACTTACTGTTAATAAATAAGTTTGAGACACAACCTTATTTAATCATTAAATTAATAGATATTTTTGTGTCGGTGTTGACCAATCTCATTTCTCCATTTCTTGTAGCTCATTTTTAACCTTACTACATTAGGAAAGACGCTTCATTACTGATTTTATATCATTTTGCTATAGAGTTATTGATCCCAGAAGTTTGAATCTTTGAATATCTTTCCCATTTTGCTAACGTTAATGTATGCATGGACTATGAATCCGTGCTCTCGGTTTAGTTTTTTCCCCCTAGCTGCACACGGGGGGGCTCCGTAGTTATGTATATAAAGGTGGTAAAGCACTTCATTTAAGCACAAAGGGGCGGTAAAGATTTTTTAGATCTTTCCCAAAGGCTCCTACGCTTTTTCACCCCCCCCCCCCCCCCCCCCCCCCCCCCCCGCCCCCAATAACTTCTCATCATCACTCATGCTGTACTGTACTGGAGGATATAAATAAACAAATGTAAGAGGAGAGTAATTATGAAATGCTCAATTGGGGGAGCACAGAGCGACAGAACGTCCATAAATGCAATCAAGGTGAGGGAGGAAGTGATTAGAGCCCAACGCTGATCTGATTAGTTTTTTAGGTGCGAGCGGCAGAAGCAGCCAATAGAACTCCTCCACACTCCGTCAATGACAAATTGCGCAAAGTTTGCTGCGGGTGGGCAATAAAAGGCCAGCGTGGGCCATAATAAAGTGAGAATGTCTGCCAAATGGAGGAGGAAAAAAAGAGTGTGATGCAGTGCAAATGAGGGAGAAAATACAGGTCATAATTAGATCCAGAAAGAGTTGAAGAGGAGCAAAAGAGACGAGCTAGTGCATGTTGGCCCGGCCTGTGAGCCATTTAAAAGCGTCCCTCTTCAAACACAGACCACACTAACCTCTGAATACAGTCACACCTCCACCCATCTAACAGCTACAGTCCATTAAGACTCAGCCGTTACACCTATTGAACAAATTGTGAAGATGACAGAGATGAGGACGAGTTATATAATAGGGTGTGACAGATATAACAGCGTTAGTACAAATTATGGTTGGGGGGGGGTCAAAAGCACTTCATCTAATCAGCATCCAGTATTGAATCGACTTATCACATCCTCATCACGTTTAAAATCTATTACGTTCAGCTTTTAATATTTGTAAGTTGAAGTCTGAAATGAAAGTTATTACCTTTGAGTTGACACTATGACTGTATTTATCAGTTTTTGTTTTAAATTGCTCTTTAATGTTTTATGTTAAGCGTTTTGAATTGCCTTGTTGCTGACATGTGCAATAGAAAGGTAGTTTCCTTGCCTTGCCCTAGAACCTCCAGCCTGTCAGTCAGTCACCAGGGCATAGACAGCACTGTAATGTAAAGTCAAGGCAGCTTTATTTGTATATATAGCAAATTAGCAACAGGGATATTCAAAATGCGTTGCATAAAAACGATAAAAGACAAAGAAAAAAACAGGTAAAAATACGAGAATAAAAAGTTGTGCCTGTTTGTCTCAGAGGAAGTCAGTAGCTGTGGCCATGTGTCCATCCACGTGTTTTTATGGGAATTAAGTTAGATGGTAACAATTTCTTTATTCGCACGAGTGTTTATTAGCAAACTTTAGATAATTTGATTGACAAGTGGATGGAAAGATAGCCACCATGACTGCAGAGTCCACTGCAGACCTTCTTCCACAGCGATGTGGCGTACGAGACCAAATAAGATTAGACACAAACTCTTATATAAGGTCAAATCCTTTTCTTCAACACTCTCCGTCAGCTGTAATGAAGGCACACTGAGTGGAGGGGCTTTGAGACAACACTGGGCATGAAAGGGTCACTTTAGCTTGGCTGGCCAGTACTCTCTAGAGTGTGTGTGTGTGTGTGTGTGTGTGTGTCTGTGTGTGTCTTTGCGTTGGTGTCTGGGGGGGTCATGACAGCCTCTTTATTGCATGATGGCTGGCCTGGCCCCGGGGTAGGGAAATATGAAGACAGCAAGTCGATAGCGGAAGAGAGGCGTTCAGCACTAACGGTGAGAGGGAGCTTGGAAGCGCTGGGCTGGAAATGACGCTCTCCATCTCCACTTCCATCTATCCGCCCTCCCTCCTTCAGATTAACTGGAGCGTAGATCCATAAAGCTAACAAGGGGACGAGGCCTGCTACCCCACACAGCGTTCACCGCCTCTTCACCTGGTTTTATTTGAGTGTTTTACTAGCCCGACAGAACACTGCCACAGCACCAGAAACCACTTCTCCATCATCTGTGCAGACACTCACCATGCTACATTAGTTATTGTTCATAAACCCAAATTTAGTTAGCTTCAGAACCAGGCGTGCAGGGATGTTCTAATATGAATTAAATCCAAGATACACCACAATTAGGACGCCGCTGTGCAGACGTGGGCGAAACGTGCCTTTTAATACTGATTAATGATAATTAGGGGAAGAGAAAATGAAACAGAAAAAGCTCCGTGACCGATCATCTGCTGCAGTGATCTTAGCTCAATGGGATTCAAAGAGGACATCTGGGGTGATGGATCTGGGATGGATGGGGGTCTGGATGTCTGGAACAACTGTCTCTACACTTAACAAGATTTGGATTAAATATAGCTGGACCATCTCTTTAGCAACAGCTTCTCCTTCGTTTGCAGGGCCTAATTCTTGGTTCAATTTATTCTGTGTAATCTGTTTACACTATATTATTATTATTATTGTTATTATTTTTATTATGATAATTTGACTGTCTGGGTCTCATTTTAACAATTCATTCATGTGAAGCGCTTTGTGACTTTGTCTGTAAAAAGTGCCATATTAAATGAACTTATTATTATTATTATTATTGGTTAAAAGGGAATGAAAATAAAGGAATAGTCAGTCTACTTTGGTATGGCAGTATTATAATTGAGTTTTTTTCTCACTTGTGGTCTGCTGTGGTGGAAAAGAGAACTCCTTGACAGATAAATGCGCTCACATTTAGTGATTTCATTCTGCATGAAAGGCTTCATTGTTAGTCTTTTTTTCTAAAATAGTTTGCGCTGTGATAGAAACTAGTCCGACTCTTTCCTCCACTCTAACAGCGTGTAACTTATATGCCTCTGAGTGGTTCTTCAATCAAATGTTAGCCTGTGGTGCTTTTAAAGGCTGAGTCCGTCTGCGTTCTTTTCTGGCCTTTCAAAATGGAAACACCCACTTATCAGAAAGCCGTCTATCTACGAGGTTATGGATAATGTGAACGCCGGAACTAGCCGAGTCAAAGAGGTGTAATGCATACTGCTGCGGACACCGCTTAGGTAGCGGTAACGGTTATTTAACGGTCCACAGCAGTACACACGTCTCTCTCTTCAACGCCACCAGACTCCATCACAAAAAATGGAATTTTACCTCCCAGAAACCAGGAGGCGGTCTTACGCTGCCTGAACCACTTAGTTTGTGCTATTTGGAATTTCTGGTCCAAACAAAGGCGGCATCCAGGGCCGAATTCTGCTTAGCTTCCATGTCGCCGGTACCCAATCAGACCCTATGAAACACTATGAGACCTTATGAGACACTATGATACCCAATGAAACACTATGATACCCTATGAGACACTATGATACCCTATGAGACACTATGAGACCCAATTAGACACTATGAGACACTATGATACCCTAATAGACACTATATGTAACTATGAGACCCTATCAGACACTATTAGACACTATGAGACAATAAGAGACCATATCAGACACTATTAGACACTATGAGACCCTAGTAGACACTATGAGACCCTAGTAGACACTATGAGACACTATGAGACCCTATTAGGCACTATGAGACACTATGAGACACTGTGTTGAGTGTGTTGAATGAACTGGTCCAGATGTGCTACATTTCATTTCATTCACCGCGTTAAGCTCTGTCTAGAAATGCTGTGCTGTAGTAAATATTGAATGAATGAATACAAATCAAGTCTAGAAGTCAAACATTAAACAGAGACGGGAATCATATGAAATAAATCAAAAGAATCTAATCTTTTGTTGTGGTAAATTACATTTCAAAGATAGTTCCTCCAGGACAGAGTGTCCTACAAGAGTGTTCAGTGTCGTCCCTCTGTGACCTTCTTTCTGGTGATAGAGCCACTATTGTACAGCGGACTGAAATGAACACAAAGCAGTAGCTGCCTGGCAAAAAAATATAAATTATTACTATTGCAAAGTTTTATTAGCTTTTGTTTGGGTCAAATCAGACTGTCACAATAAGTGTTGTTTAAAAAGCAGTTGTGACCTGACTTATTGTAAGTTGGAAGACTTGTTTTTATCAGAGGACAAAAGGAGGACTGAGTGTAGAAAAACATGAGGCAAATAACATTTGGAATATTTTAGCACTTATTAAAAGACCAAGGTGTTTCATTTTCAGATTAGACTGGGAAGCAGCTCCAGGGGAGCACAGCTAAAGCATTCACACACACACACACACACACACACACACGCACACGCACACGCACACGCACACACACACGCACACGCACACGCACACGCACACACAGCATAAATTAACCCCCAGGGACTGAAATATTTTGTATGGTGGCAGCCAATAAATATGCTATAAAAGGAAAGCAGACAGCTGTAAGAAGCCAGTGTTTGATCTCATGATTATAGTAATCATTTTATGTATACAGATTAGTCTTGAAAAGCCGTTTGTTATGTTGTAGTATTATAGTATATTATATATGCTGCTGACTTCAACATTAGATGCAATACCAATAATTGTAATGTAAATGAGGGTATGGTCGGGAATACGTCTAAAGTGAGAACTAGTGAGTCCTATATGTAAATGTAAAGTATATTCCCCATAGATGATGCCCAATTAAAATGGATTAATAATAATTATTACCTCCGCCAAGGAGTTTGGTTTGGTTTGGTTTGTCTGTCAGCAGGAATAGAGAAAATCTACTTTCCATGACACTGTGTGGAAGGGTGCAGCACGGAAGAAGCCGTTACATTTGAGATGGAATCCCTCTCGTTAGCATTGCGAGAGAGGCTGTTTGCGCTGCATTCAGGTGGTGTCGCAGTAGTCTGTAAAAATAAGTTCCCCACTAAGAAAATTCACACAAGCACAAATTTGTGATTTAGTTTTGCATTTATTTAACCCTCAAGTTGTCCTCGGGTCAAATGACCTGTTTTCCTATATCAAAGATCTTTTTAATTCCCCAAAATAACATGATTGATTCCACACAACGCTATTTGGCAAGTACAAAACTCTACTTTCATTAATTTTGAGGCATCTAATTCAATTTCATACCAAACTAACTGAAGTGTTTTTGAAATAGTATTGAGTAAAAGTTGACATATTCCAGTCTGTGATTATCCATCAACATCCATTTCTTTCATTTTAGTCGAAATTATTCCTAATTTCTGCTTTTCTAACTTAAACATTAGGTATAATTTCCTATAAATGAGCTTTATGACTATAAATTCCAAAATAACTGTAAAACTAAAGTGGATAAGTTAGTGTTTCATAGCAATAAACGTAAAAAAAGAACAAAGATTGAAAAAAAGCATCAAAAGTGTTGAAAAAAGGGACAAAAACATAAGAAAAAGTTAAAAACATTGATAAAAAAGCATCAACATTAGGGTTCAATTTTTCAATTTTGAAGGGAAGACAACACGAGGGTTGAAGATGAGACGGAGCAGGGGGTTCTAATTCCACTGTTTGGACAGGATGAGGTGCACTCCCTCGGGACCTGATCTGGTCCCTGGCTTTCCCTACATATATACATATTTTCATTGTCATGCTATTCTTTAGTTATATCTCTTTTGCATTACTTGCTTTTATCGTTAGTTTTAATTTTTTGATACTTTGTTTATTATAAGCAACAAAACGCCTGAGCAAATTCCTTGTATATGTGTCCCAACGTGGCAATAAACTAGTTATTGATCCCTAGTAATAAAGAATTATTACTAGGGATAACGGATTTTCATCTGTTGACACTTATCTAACCACTATCTCTCACATAGAGAAAGACTTTACAGCAAACTTTATTTTCTTTAAATTGATGTGAAGAACTCCTTTACACGCCTGTACAGTGACCTCATGTTGCCATGACAATGGAAATATGTAAGAAAGTATTTTGTATCAGCATATTAATTGTGTTCATTCGCATACTTGTACCCATATTGCCAGGGACTGATAATAAATCATATGAATACAAAGCATGTGCCAGTTGGAACATCCATGCCCTGCATGGATAATCCTAATAAAGTCAATATATATTTGAATGAATGAACTAATTAATTAATGCTAATGAGTTTTGTTTTATCTGAAGCTTATTTTATGTGTATGCATGTACGTGTGTCTCTAGTCTACAGTTGCACCATGTGTGTGATGGATTTTATTTGATGCAGGTTTTTTTATGTTTGAATCTTGATCTTATACCACCACGGACCATGGTGTGCAATACAAGTGAATTGAAAAAACACACACACACACACACACACATAAACACACACACACACACACACACACACATAAACACACACACAAAAGGCCCCCTGAATTACTAGTTATGTTGGAGTGGTTTAAAGACGAAAGCTTTGGAGAGCACATATACCCCCAGCTCCACACTTGACCCCCCCCCCCCCCCCCCCCCCCCCCCATCCTCCCACAGACTGCCATTACAGAAGGATGCTCTGCTTTAGAAAGTTGTATTATTTCTCTCTTTGTTCACGTTTCAAGGACATGCAGAGCCACCACTCATCGGCAGATGGGGGTGGGAGGGAGACGGAGTGAGCGAGAGAAAGAGAGAATATTCAGCATTTTCGATTACGAAACATCTTATTGGACCTTGAAGGCACGGCTGTGGCTCGCAGGAAGCAGCGGAGGGCTATTGGGGGAGGTGGCGGGGGATAAGGAGGATGATTTCTCGTTTCACCCAGAAACAGTTGTTTGAGTGAGCAGAACACGACGTAAAGGGAATGGGATGTCTGTTCCCAACCTCTCCTGGCCGTCAGATCCTGCATAGCTACAACTATTAGTACTACTACTAATCTTCTGAGGTAATGTACTGACAGACAGCACCTATGGTAACTCCTCATACGACGCGTTGGAAACAGATACAGAACTGATATCATGTTGTCGAAGTATGAGGATTTTTTTTAATAAGTGGAGGAGGTCACAGTGAAGAGACAACAACAAACTAATCAGAGTGAAAATGATAACTGTGCTTTCCACAAGTCAACCTAAATAATTTGTGTTTGTGTTTCTGCATTGTAATATCTCATTACTGCACTAACCCTGGAAATGACC
>NC_048427.1:21203103-21226157 GCF_013103735.1 Etheostoma cragini | reverse complement strand
CCCCCCCTGCCTGCCTTAGGGATGCTGTGTGCAACGTGCCGACAGTGTGACATCACATTTCAAATATCAGCTGCAAATCTCTTCAGAGCTTCTCTACTTGTCTCTGAGGAACACAGAGTTAACACACAAAGGGCGAATGGGTGAAGCCCTCGAGGCAGCCTCGGATCCTGTAGGTGGTGTATGTGTGCGTGTGCGTGTGTGTGCGCGTGTCTGTGTGTACAATGTGTCCTTTTCAGACTTGGGTTACAGCTCTCTCCACCCTGAAGGACACAGTAAACACTTGTTTTATTATGATTTGAATATCAGCTCTCAGACTCCGAGGGAGGAGAAATGATTATCATTAATTATAATAAATTTGCTTGTCAAAATGGCAATTATTTTGTTGCCACACAAATTGGTTATTCATATAATGGCGGCGGTGGAATGCAGCATTGTGAGTGACTCATGATTCTGTTGAACAATCAAAGCCGGGGAAGGTAATTGTTTCACTCGTCAACATTCCTTCCTAAATGGCAGTGTGAGTGCAGGACAGAGCAGGTGTGTGTGTGTTTTTGTGTGTGTGTGTGTGTGAGTGAGAGAGAGTTAAATGCTGAACTGTGATATCCAAGACGAGTTTGTTTTGGGGGGAATTTGGGCTGCTTTAGGTGTGAAAAGCTTTTCTTCCACTCAATTAACTACCAAAATAGAGATTTGCAGGTTTTCATCTATCAAGGACCACAAACTAAAGATGTTCTTTCAACAAACACATAAACCTGTCCCTTTTAAATCGTGAACATTCAGTGGGATGTCATGCTACCGCTGATTCTGTCATGGCTAGTCCACATTTGTGAAGAATGAATGTTTGTAGCCTAGAAAACTAGTGACAGCAAGTGTCAGTCTAGTAACTCTCCGTTGGCTTGGAAGCTGGAAAGAACAAATTTTGGTCAGGCCAATCACATCGTGTATAGAGTTGGTGGGCGGGCTTAACATAATGACGGCAGAGTTACGACCGTTCTGCTGGAACTCCCTGCTACTTAAAAACAAAGAAGATGGCTGCTGGACAACAGCGTCTGTCCAATTCTGAAGTCATTCTTAAAAAGGAAGATGTGTTCGGAGTTTAAAGTTGAATCTATCAACCAGCTCTGCTCTGGTTGGTTGGAGCGTTATCCTATTGCGTGCAGAGGGAATTTGAAAGACAACCGTTGATCCCGCCCCTCAGATTGGGCCCTGCCAATGGGGAGATCCCAGACCCAACATCTGGATGTCTGGCTTGCCAGACTATGAATTTTTGTGTAGTTATCTAAATACATTCAACACAATGACCTTGCAGACAGCGGTCCTTTCTTTATGTGTAAAGCATGACAGGCATTTTCACACAATTGTTGTCTGCAAATAGTGAAATGTGCTTGGAAAAAAATGTGCCTCATAAAAACTAAACATGTAATGATCTCTAACGTTCCAACCTCATGTACCAGATGTCTTGTATGCTCCTGTAAGTGGTTTACGGCTTCCTAAATGTTTTGGCATAAGATCACTGTAAGCCCCACAGCTAAGCAAGTGGGCGTTTGTGCTGTGAAATGATGACATGAGCAGGGCTAAATTAGGGCTGCGTGTGTAGGAGCGGCTCTGTCTATAGCACTGAAACGGAGGGATTGATTACACACAAGACAGACAGAAGTCGTCATGACAGGCGGAGCCCGGATTAGCAGACGACGGTGGCTTGCTGTACCAATAGGAGTGAAGCCTCGTTGCTCGCTTGGCGTCTTCCTACTCTATGAACCTTGCATTTTTGCAGGAGGGTCTTGACTGCAGCACTGGCGTCTACCCCTGCTGAATAATCAATGTGAATGCTCTGATTAATAAATGGAAATAAAAATTGATTTGTTGTTTTAATTTTAACAGTTGGTGGTGTCCAATGTGCTCCAGGCAATATGGAGTTTTGAGGATTTTTCTACCCAAACTATACCAAACCCTAGCTAAAGCTAACAAGTCTTTATTGCAAACTGCACTGAAGACTTTTTTTGGTATTGTGTCATGTGAAAAGTGTAGTATGTGGTGAAGGACCCCCAGATACCACTGTGAGGAATCTTGGAGTTATCTTTGACCAAGACATGTCCTTTAATTCTCACATGAAGCAAATTTCAAGGACCACCTTTTTTTTCACCTGTGTACTATTGCAAAAAATTTGGAATATCCTGTCTAAAAATGAGGCAGAAAAACTAGTCCATGCATTTGTTACTTCTAGGCTGGATTACTGCAATTCTTTATAATTGGGCTGCTGGAAAAAGTCCATAAAGACTCTTCAGCTGATCCAGAATGTTGCAGCACGTGTTCTGACAGGAACCAGGAAAAGAGATCACATCTCTCCTGTTTTAGCTTCTCTGCAATGGCTTCTTGTAAAATCCAGAGAAGAATTTAAAATCCTTCTTCTCACCTACAAAGCTCTTTATGGCCAGCCACCATCTTATCTTAAAGAGCTCAGAGTACCTTACAACCCTACAAGAGCACTGCGCTCCCAGAATGCAGGGTTACTTGTGGTTCCTAGAGTCTCTATAAGTAGAACGGGAGCCAGAGCGTTCAGCTATCAGGCTCCTCTCCTGTGGAACCAGGTTCCAGTTTGGGTTCAGGAGGCAGACACCGTCTCCACATTTAAGAGTAGGTTGAAGATGTTCCTCTTTGTTAAAGCTTATAGTTAGGGCTGGCTCAGGAGAGTCCTGAACCCTTAGTTATGCCGCTATAGTCCTAGACTGTTGGGGGACTTCCCATGATGCCCTGAGCACCTCTTTCTTCCTCCTTCTCTCCATCTGCATGCAACCTCATCCCATTAATGCATGTTACTAACTCAACTTCTTCTCTTTCCCAGAGTCTTGTGCTCCATCGCCCTTTAGTCTTGTTCTCTGTATATAATCCTGCTAAGAATTTAGACAATTTAGTATTCAATTTAGTAACCAAAAAAGGTATGCATAAGGAATTTAGATGGCCCACAGTTAATTATGCAACTTATTTTCTACTAAACAGCTGGACACACCTCTCCAGAGAAGGCCTGTCCGTTCAGCAGGTGTTCCGAGCCCTGGCCGTCCTCGCTGCCAAAGTGTAGCCGGATCTCCTCCAGACGGTGGCTGTACGTCATTGGCCCTCCAGAGATGTTAACCAGATGCTCCTTGTCCAATCGTAGAGAGACGTGGCGGCCAGTGTTGTACATCGTCCCTCCTACCTGGAAAAGAAGGGATGGGACACAGTTAATTACAAAAGAACACAATCATATTCTGAGGAAGACACATATAGTACAAATTCAAATCAGCAAATCAAAATGAAAGACATTGATTTCATGTAGCTGCCATCGCGTCAGAAAGCGACGCTTGGTCAGGTGTCTCTGCCGTTTGTTATTGACACAAAAGGTCTCCTTTAGCGTCATACACTGACCAAAATCTTAAACGCAACACTTTGGTTTTTGTCACCTGTCCCTTGTTAACCCTTGTTTCCTTTTGTATTTGCCTTTGGTATTTTTGTATGAATCCCGATTGTTTTTGACTATGACAGAAGAAAACAAATTGGCAGTACCAAACATAGATGTTTTCTTTTTAAACTGAATTTATTTAAAAATGTAATCGTGAATCGAGATCGGGATTTATAACAATTAATCGTGCAGGCCTAGTTATCATTACATTATTTTTTATTCTATTGGTATTTCTGCACTGTGGTCCAAGCCAGATGACTGACAGGGTGCGACGTCATTCCCAGCTCCAGCTTCCGAGTTCTGAGGCAAATGGAACACACTATTATTGCTCAAATAATATATTTAGGTATGAAATGTGTCAAAACAGCAGGTTTAATAATTTACATAAATGAAAGTTGACAAGATCTGCCACCATTATGCAAAAACTTTTCCAAATTGGCTACATGATAGGATGTCGAATATTCTATCTTTTTAAACATGAATCACTACTGAAGGCTATTGGTGTATTCTCTCTAGTCATTCTCTGTCTTCTGGTTGACTTCATTTGTTTAGTGACAGCGTCAAAAAGGAAAATGAAGTCTCTTGAAGTCTTCTTCGGCTATTTGAGCTTTGGTTTCATTAATAAGGAGATGCTGTTGTCTCTCAACTCTGACAGCTTAGGAATCGGAGTTTCTGTTGCAGCTCGTATCATCAACAGAGCTTACCAAGTTCCAGACCTGGGGGCTTTATTTAATTAGGCAGCGATCATAGCAGGGGGGAGAGGCGTACTGTAAACTGCAACAACACAACAGACAACGGAAAGAGTAGAGCCTCAAGTGAAAAGAAGAGGACGGGGAGAGATAAAGAAAAGAGGTTGAAATCAACAGTATCTGCTCACAATCAATACGCTGAGAGTTTTTCTGGGGGAAGCACGGCATTACAAAAGCCTTGAATAACGATCTTTATGGGCAGCTGTTTATTTATTTATAATGTGGAGTTGTTTCAAAGGGACCCATTGATATTCACGTCATGGCTTTGGGTGGACTTCCATCGCTCTTATCTTTCTCTTCTCTTCTCTCCACTCCCTACGCTTTCTCTTCTCTCCCACTGCCTCCCTGCTTTTACCCACTCCTCTAAATTCCCAGAGAAAGAAGTCTACCCACACACTGTAAATATTTTATAGAAGCTCTGAAAAATCAATCATTTGAAAGGAGAAAGAGAGAGGAAGCGGGAGCGATGGAAAGAGGAGATAAGTACCAGGAGCAGGAGAGAGGTGTGTGTCGGATTTAGTGCCCAAAAAGGAAAAGATAGAGAGGAACGAGTGAAGGGAAGTCTTTTAGGTTTCCTGGCAAGACGACGAGGGTTGGGTAGAGTTTTTTTATATAAGTCTTATCGATTCTCAATTCCCATTATCAGCATCATCATCCTTGTTGTTTTAGACCAGTGTTTTTACACCCCGTACCACTTGGGAAAATATTAGGCTCTCTAAGTACCACTATGATGGCCCAGGTTAAGACCCCATTCAGCTACGTTCACTCGTGACGCGGGTGTGTTTTTATAAGGAGTTTTATAATCTGTGTTTTTATTTCTCCTGCCTTATAGCCTCACACTATTGTTTGATTGCGACTGTTGCATTGAGCATAGGCCTAGTCTGGCTAAACGCTTGGAAACGCTTCTTGTAGCCAGCCAAGAATCTTTAATTCTTGTTTGAGGTATCTTCCGCCATTCTTCCTTCCAAAAGTCTTCCAGTTCTTGGAGGTTTCTGGCCTGTCTGTCACACACTGCTCTGGTAAGGTCTATCCATGGATTTTACATTATGTTGAGGTCAGGAGATTGTGAAGGCCATGGCAAAACCTTCAGTTTACGCCTCTTAATGTAATCCACCATGGATTTTGAGGTGTGTTTAGGATCATTATCAATTTTTAGAAGCCATCCTCTCTTTAACTTCCGCTTTTTCACAGACGGCATTAAGTTAGCGTCCAAAATTTGCTGAAATTTTATTGAATCCATTTTCCAAACTTCCTAACTTTTGTAGAAGCCATTTTTTTGTTTCCTGTTATTTTGAAAGTGTAAATGATGAAATAAAATCTAACTTTTTGGGAAATATTATACGAATGTCTAATCTGTCATTTGTTCCTTTTGGAGATTTTTCCATCTTTTCTTGGCTTCTTTATGCAAATTAACAAAAAAGAATTCCTGGAGGACCCAAACTTTCGAGCCCCACTGTATAGCAAGTGTAAGTTGCTTTGGATAAAAGCGTCAGGTAGATGACATGTAATGTAATGTAAATGATAATAGAATTCCAACTGAAAAAGACAATTATATTGTTAATTGTAATAATTTTCTGAGACAATTCATTGAAAATCAAAACGTGGAATTGTCCCAGCTGTATTTGAGCAAACGGTGTACACTCGCTGCACAGGATGACAGTTTGTTCCCAGCCAATATCAGCGGTTGGCTGCTCATGTCAGGGTAAATGGCTGGAGTCTGGCTGGGGGGCACGGGTAGTGAGGTGTGGTTGGAAAGACAGAAACAAAGGGAGCAATCCTGTTAGTCTTACAGTAAAACAGAGCGGCTGCTGAGGGATCATGAACAGTGAAATGCAGATAGGTAAGTCTAATCAGCTGGGCTCAATAAGCACCAGGTTAGAAAAGTGTAGTTTTCTTTCAACACAAAATACTTCGTTTCCTGCATTCTAAGAAATAGATCGGTAAAATAGCAGAAAAACTTCTGGCAGCTCATTACACGGACTTTGCCCTGCAATTAAAAACCAGAAATGATGTGTGTAGCTACAGTAAAACACAGAACATTTTCTGTTAGGCCAATTTAATACTCTCTCATACAAAGCTGTTCTGTTAGTTCACTTTTTAAAACGTTGAATAAAAACTTCATGAATGTCGAATAAACGTCCAAAACATCGTGCAAAAAATAAAATGATGAATAAAATGATGTTGAAGTGAGAAAAAAAAGGGACAACGTGGACTTCACCTCCCAAATCCAAACATATTTTTGGAGGGGACAAATCTACTTCTTGTAAATATTTAAGGGGGGGGGGGGTCATATCCCCTGCAACCTCCCCGATATCTACACTATGTTGGCAAAACGGCAACAGCAATACAGAAGAGGACATGGTAGAGACCGCTCTTCAGACACTTAGCGGAAAGACCGAAAAGCTGTACACGATTCAATCTTAAATATGCAAATGATCAACCTTAATAATGGAGATTTTGAAAAGAAAAAGGTAACTGCCGGAGCAAATACAAACTTTTTCAAGAGAAGAATGAAAAGAAACAAAGACAAAGTCAATGTGGTTGAAAGGTTGCTAACGTAGCAGAGGCTTCACATTCCAATCTGCTCTCTCATTATTCTTTGGAGTCTCAACACTTACATGTTGAACTAGTTATTATATTCATATATATATATATATATATATATATATATATATATATATATATATATATATATATATATATATATATATATATATATATATATATATATATATATATATATATATATATATATATATAAATATATATTACAGGTTGGGGAGTTCTGATTTTCATTCTCAGTGCAGTGGCTGCATTTCTGAAAATCACTGACTGGCTCTATTCATGGAAATATATAAGCAGAGAACTGTACATTGTTGTTTAAACACAGCTGTACGACACAGCTCATCTCATGTCTCAGCTTTATAATGTCATATTAATTATACATATTCATACGGCTTCATTAGGAAATGCCTCCCTGCTCGCCAGTCTTTTCTTGAGAGCACGTCGATAAAACATCAGTAACACTTTACATAAGAGTGACATGACACTGTCATGACACATGAACCCTAACCATAACTACATAAAACCATTCATAAGGCCTGAAACTGAAGCTGTTTATCCAGCTTTGCCATATAGTTGTTCAAAAACTACTTAAACACATCAGTGTTCCTTCATCACCATGCAAATAAATAGTAATATTATAATATATATTATATATGATATATGTGTTGGCGACTTTGTCCCATTATGCTGCAATGAAGTTGAAGTGATATGAACAACCAGATACATAAAACAGATGTTGAAAAAGTTGATTGCAATATTCTACGAAATATTGCAATATGTTTAAAATTGCAATAATAGTGTATATACACAATAATCACACACACACTGGTGGTCCTGGGTCTTTCTGTGTAGGGTTTGCGTGTTCTCACCATGGTGTCTGCGTGGGTTCCCCTCCCTCTCTACCAAGCCGATGTGGGGGGGTGTCTGACACAGGTGGGTGCTACACATTGTAGTGCTGGTGGTGGTATGTATATGTATATGTATATATATATATATACTTTACCATAGGGGTGGACTTCTCTCAGTCCACCCCCACCCCCATGCGTCTTGACTGTGTCATGACAGTGTCATGTGAGTGTCGTGTGTTCATCACAGTGTCGTGTCACTCTTATGTAGAAAAACTTATTCAAAGCTTATTTTGGAGTCAAACCCTTGCTTCTCTATCCTGAAATCTTTACCTTGACAGAGGACAGAGAATTCACTGGTTGAAGACCAACAGAAATGTCTGACTGACTTTGGAGGATTTTCAATATCCAAATCACGGGGGCGCAATATTTGTGTCCAACCCTTCTGAATGAAGTATTGTCCCAGCCTACAAATCCTGAATTACAACACAGCTTGGCACAATATTTATATTATTCGAAAATTTCTCAATGAAAATGAGAGTAACTACACAACAAGTATCATTCCCTCTAATATCGGGAATCATATTGCAATTTCAATATCAGTCAAAATAATTGCAATGAGATATTTTCCTGCTATCGTGCTGCACTGTAATGCAGTATAAAATCTATTAAGGCTTTTTTATGTCCATTGGTGTAAATTACAAAGTGCCACATAGTATCACATGTCATATGTCAGAGCTGTAACCCCTCTAAGACACCCCGTTGTGTTCAAGCTGCATGCTTTTCATTTGTTCCGAGAGGCTTCCAGGAGCGATGGAGCCGAAAAAGGACAATTGCACTGTGTGCTGGACCTCCCTTAACAGCTAGTGATGATCACAAGGCACCACCACATTAGAGGTAATAGCTGGGAGAACGTAAACAAGTCATAAAGGTGATTGTTGAGCGTCTGGGGCGGGCTTGGTAGTGGCAGGCAGGTACGGTAATAGAAGACATCAGTGGCCTGCTGGTAATGAGAAAACACAAGGGACATCATCATCATCTGAACACAGATCAATAGAGTAAATGACCCTTGTTACAAGACAAAGTCTTCACTAACTACTGTATATGTTTAGCTATTAGACTGCAGTTTTTCCTCCGGTTACATCTGAAATATAACAGCCACCATTGCCTGATTAAGGATGGTTTTAGCTGAAAGAAAGCAACAAAAAGACTAGTTTTAATATGTCACATTGGTGTAGCTGCCACCACACAGACAATTGTTATTTAGAGGAAAATGGTGATACGCTACATACAGACAGAGAGTAACTGTGCAGTGCAGCTGTCAGATAGGTTTTAATATCTTCACTAAAGGCCTGCAGCTGTAAGCAGTGAATCATGGCGAAAGCGTAATGTATTTGATTAAAATACAAGATGACTGGTGCTCTTTCATTAAGGTGCTTAGATTAGGAGACTAAATGGAATGGACCGGGATAGAGGAGATGTGTCTACAGAGGGCAGCAGGGACCGAAAGGAGGAGAGCGGAGAGAAGGGAAATAAAGAAAAAGACTAGCTGTGAAGAATTGAAGACAAGCAGGGCTTGCGCCTCACTGGACGCCTCAGTGAACTTATTGTCACACACACCAGAACAGCAGTACCAGTAATGCTACGTGATGAGAGATTCAACACAGATCGGAGACATTTGGACACAGATTTCTAGAGATTGTGCTGTCCTGGGCAGAAAAGCAACAGTGTCGGTAGTTTGCAAGAAGAAGGCTGGTGTTGGGCAAGTCTGAAAGCCCTTGTTCATTGAAAATGTTGTTTTGAATGTTCAATGTTAATATTTTTGGAATTCTTTGTTTCTGCAATTTCTGTGCATAACAAATAGGATGCGGTCAAAGCCAGGATAGGCTTGAAAAAAAACGGTTCGTACAAAGTCTCACCCGACCAAATTTAAAGGCAAAGCTTTACAATGGTACGAATGGAGCTGACAGCCAACACTCTGGCGCAGTCTCTCCTCGGAGGCATTCATGGTGTTCCACACATTAAAGGGACACAAGGGACGAAAAGAGAGCTTGGGAGAGAAAACTTCAAATCCTGCCAATCGTTGGGTGAAGCAGGCATGCTTGTGGGACAGTCAGTTTTGTAGAGTTTTTTTAAAAATTGTCGGATATAGCCCCTCCAATGCCAGGATCGGAAAGCGTTTGGCCTTTAGAGACTCTATCTCTTTTTGGCATCATATTTGTTCTCTTGGGGTCTACAGGAATAGGTTTACATGCATCGATGTTCAAAAAACTTGTTATGTTTCTCATACTGCCTACTCTGCAGCTCCTCTGCCTGAAACACTCTTATCCATCGAAGCGCATGGCGCAGGTGTGGTTAGGGCGTGTCCAAATCCACTTTTGCTGGTTTGACGGCCAAAAAATGGGTCCGTGGTCCATAGTTCAA
Source organism: Etheostoma cragini (assembly GCF_013103735.1). Taxonomy (NCBI): domain Eukaryota; kingdom Metazoa; phylum Chordata; class Actinopteri; order Perciformes; family Percidae; genus Etheostoma; species Etheostoma cragini. The sequence continues at coordinate 21,216,138 of NC_048427.1, read as the reverse complement.
AATGCTTGTACATAGTGTCTTCATTAATCACAGGTGTGTTTTGGGTTTAAAATGCAATCAACCAATCAGAGGTCCTCTCCCATTCGCTTAACAGCCAGGCGCGTCTGGACCTCGGCACATTGCCATTAAGATGGAGGCTTTACACTATAATATCTGCATTTGTAATCTTTTGCATGTCAAAATAACAATGAAATGCTGCATTATTGACTTCAGACCAGTTGTTGTTGATTAATGACGCAATCACTTTCTGCTGCCTCAAAGAAGCAAAACGCCCAAAATGCACCTGAACACACCTCCCTGTAAGACCAGCAAGTGAGTGCTGGACGGGACATTAACAACGGCTTCTGTTTTTAAAATAGCAAAGACAGTCGCGCCGCGCTGCGCCGGGTGCAGGATGGGCCCTGGGTGTCCAAGCAGCCGTCCCTCTCTCATCTCAGGGACTGGAAACAGTCAAATAGGCTGTTAAAGTCAATGGGTGGAGGAGGTGGAAATGAATTAGACCATGTAAAACACCAGGAATCCAATCAGGCCCCAGTACCTTAGGGACCTCATTTATAAAAATGTACTTGATGTCTTTTCTACTTGATAGAAAGACCAATTGCACAGTGATGCACATCATGTACAAATATGTTTTTTAACATCAGACTTCTGTACAATCACCATTAGAAATTTAGAGAAGCAAATCACAATTAAACGTAAATTCCAAATATAAATGACAAAAACTGTAACACACATTAAAAGGTACAGTATGAGTAAACTCATTACCTGACTACACATTGACACCTTCAACATAAGCCCTACACTCGGAATTAAACCTCAGCGAAAGCACACCATGCACACAATCCAGATGATCCTTTTTCATTCAGTAATTCTGTGAAATGTTGGCTGTTTAGAAAAAAGCTTGTGGATCCTACTGCCGAGGTTTAGGGCTCCTTTATTGTGACGAGCCTCCTGGGGGACTGGGGACTATCCTTCCCCTTTAATCACATTAGAAGAAAGTGGTCAGGGGAACGTGTGGTTTAACAAAGTGACTATGTTACATTTTTTAATCTGAGTACCTCTCTGAGCCTTTAAAGCTGCGAGCAGATTCTTTTTATTCTCAGACCGGAAGCATGTGTTTGTCTTTGTGTCCACAATTATCTGGAGACGTCTCATGTGCCAGAACAGCGGATTTCAAACGAGCTGTTGGAGCGTCTCCCGGATGTGGCCCTCATAATGATGCCGTTTAAAGATAACGTTTCATGTCACCAACACAAACAAAATAGAAAGCACTTAAAATAAGCTTTAGATTCAGCACACAAGTCTGTACCAGCCTGGAACACTCTTCTGGGGAGGGGGAGTTAAAGTCCATTCTAAAAGACTGATAACAAGGGAGGGTTTCTGCGGCCCTTCAATCTCCTCTCTTTTCTTTGGTCCTATGTGTTTCAACTTTCCCTCAGTCCGACGCCTAGGTTTCTTTTGAGGCACTTACTTTGAACCCTGGAGCAGTTTCTTCCTTTGTGGGCTTTGTTTGGACTTGTGAGAACAGAGCAATCACAGTCGGCTGCCGACCAAATCAATTGGATCGAGCTCTTGTTGACAAGGAGGTTTCTTGGTACATTTCCAAACCAAGCCCGGAGCTCCGTTTGGGCTGAGAACGTGATCTGAATTTGATAACACCATGGTTGGTCTGGCACAATTTGGAGACGATTAAACGGCGCCTTAAAAAATACAAATGATGTGCTTAAATGTTCAAAACCCTTATGCTCTTGAAGAAGACACAGTAGGCCTGAGGGGGTGAAGGTCAAGGGGTCGATGACCTCGCACATTTACTTTAAACCATGACAGCTCAGGTTCAACTGGTGCCAAGATGTTTTTCATGATGAGTCTAGCTTTCATTTGCACAAAACAAGGAACAGATACAGTTTTTTTAGATCCTGACAACAGTTAACAACAGTATAAACACATTTGGCTTTTTTAATTACTTTTCCAAAGCAAGAGGTAAGGAATTAAATCAATGTCACATCTGGGCATTGAATATTGCACTGGAATAAGGAGGAGCCTAGCTTAGCATGAAGACTGGAGTGAAACCGATCTAGTTTGGCTCTGTTTAGAGTTCAGATGCCTACCAACACAGCAGAACTACATTAACGAACACCCCCCACTCTATAAAGCGAAACAATGTGGAACTACTCTCCACCAAATAAATAGTCCCAATGTATGAACACTTAGTTGTTCTGTCCCTCCTTCGTGAAATCCCTCCCAAAGCACTTATTCCTGCCCGAGGAGCTAGGATGGAGGATGGATCTCTGAGGAGCTATGATCGAGGATCCACCAGAGCAGCCTTCCTGAAAGCTGTGCAGCTGAAAGCCGCTAACTCTGCCTACAAATTCACGTGACTCTTCAGAGAAAAGCACGTCTTGCCCCTCTAACTACACATTTCCTTGTTCCCTCTCTCCTTGCATTCTTTCCTCTCCCATGCTTCCTTAGTGGGACGGACTTAGACGCGAGGAAGGGAGGCAAATGGATGTAATTTAAGAACCTGGGATTCACCACTTGAGTATTGCTGACAGTATGCTCTTTAGATTATCCACAGTCAAGAGAACAGGTAACTAATACTGTGGAATTGTTGAAAATGTTGTGGTATGCAATATGCAAAGATACTTCATACGTGAATATTTAGCTCTCACCAGATGAGCTCGCTGTCTCACCATGGTTATTGCTCCTCTGCTCACTGCTCGATTCCTCACCAGGCGTCCCTCCTTCTTACCAATTACTCGGTGATGAGTGGCCACTGACTCAACTGTCTTTCCAACAAGCCCTCTGCTGGGTCCAAATCTCCTCCTGAGCTTATCACTCTCTTTGTCATTCCTGCCACAGCACTAGCTTTCACTACAGAGTCGGCCGGCCAGATTATAACCGTCGCTGGAAATCAAATAACAGCTGATAAGGCAGAGAGGGGAAGACGTAAAAAGCTGGGCGTAATGTCATTGCTTTGCTATCTGAGTAGTTGATTGCAATCAAAATACTGGACAAAAGTTTGGGAATTCAATAACAAGAGAGTTCAGCTGTTTCCTGAGTTTAAAAGTTCTCTCAGCTCTGGCAAGGTCACACATACATACAGTATAAGGTGTAAGTATCGAGAGGGTGAATAAAAATAATAGACTTTTCTTCACTCCCACTTTCCTGACATTGTAGTGGTTACCTCAGGGCAAAGACAGGCAAAGGCAGCCGATGGCTTTGATGGAAGACAGGTACGAAGATAAATGTTTGATGCTATTGACGGGTTGTTGTGCTCAGAATAAGAGTTATGGAACTAGTGCACCCTAACAGAATAAAAGGTAGTTTCTTACAAGCAAACTGACATATTGGAAGAGTTGATCTCCGCACTAAAAGATGATATTGATATCATACTTTGATCCAGAAATAATTTGGAAACCTGCTGAATCGGCTAATAAAGTGACTTTATTGAGATTTATTTTTGGAGAGGACAGCTTGGTGAGAGAGAGGGGTAAGCTATGCAGGAAATGGTCACATGTCGGACTTGAACCCTGGACCTCTACGTTGACACATAAGCGTCTATGTAAATGTGCACCTGCTCTACCAACTGAGCACACCCAGCCATTGTAGAAAGAAAAAAAAAATGCAATTACTGGAGCTGTGAACTTTAGGAACGAGTTTTAACAAATAAAACACAGAGCACTTTTTAGAATAATACTAAAAAGTATTCCCCTTTCCAAGTGATCAATAGTACTAATATACCACTACTTCACTAATACAGCTCCTTGACGCTGGTCACAGTTGGTAGACGTGTTTACCCGCCAACAGGTGACTGCGAGCCGGCTACAGGCACCTCCAAATGGCGGCCCTTTCATGGGCTGGGGTAGTTACATTTTGCAGAGAGAAAGGGACGACCGTGACGTTTAGACGCCAAAATGGCTCGTTAAGTTTAGGAAAAAGATGGTGGTTGTGATTAAAACAAGCGTTTCCTGGGTGACAGTATTTCATTTTTGCCACAAAATGTACTCTGCTCTCTGGCTTGAAAGCGCTTGGTTTAGTGTAGACACCACATTGTGACATTTCATTCTAAGATTTTTTTCCATTGAATACTGAAGTACATAAATCAGTGTATTGGCACGGCTGGCTGAGTGGCTCTATATTCTTGGTATTGTAAGGGGGATTAATCACCCCCCCCCCTTTTTATTTTCACAAATCGATCCCTGCCTTTGCGATAAACAGAATAAAGATTAAAAAAGTCAACCTTCACGTATAACAAATATGGAAACAAAGTCGGGACTATGGGACCCCCAACAGCAGCTAAACCATCTGGCTGTCATTTCTCTACTTTGGTTCACTTCCAACAGACTCTAGGAAGCTCTCTCCTCTGAGCAAGTCTTTTCTGGAATACATCAGAAGAGGAGAGGAGGAATATGAGGCCTTCTAAATCAGAGCTTTCTGGCTGAGTGACAGTGCGCAGGTGTAAAGTGGCATCCGTCGGGCCCCTGATTAAGACCGAGGCCGTGGCGGCGAGATGACAGCGTGGCAGAGGACTGGTAGGAAGTGGCGTTCTGGAACCGGTCCCAAAATGCCATCTGTTTTCTCATGAGCCACATCACAGAGGGTAGACGGCGCGAGAGTGGCGACGAGGCTTACACATGATGGAAACAGCAACACACACGCGTGTTTCAGCACTAAAGCCCTCCACGTAAAGCTGCAGTAAACAAGACTTATGTAGCTCAGGCTAAATTCTTTCAGGAAGACCTCACTATTAATCGATTCTCTCCTAAATCAAATCAGCTGTTATCCTAATAAATGTTTATTTAATCATGCATGTGAAACTGTTGCATCCCTGCAAACTAGTCCCTCCTGATCTAAATGCAGCTCAGTGTAAATCCTTCCTTGAAGACCTCACTCTTAATCAATGCTCTACCTACCTCCAATCAGCTGTTGGAGGCGTCCACCTTCCGCCTAAACCAATCAGAATTGTTACACAATGGCAAGGGCCAATCACAGAGTCACAATCTGTTTCTCCCTTTGCTATCAGCTGTCGTTTCAGGCAAAGAGTGCAACCCTCCAACCCCCCTTCCACCTCCAGTCCTCAACTCAAGCTGACCTCCTTCCTCGCCACCACCGGTGTCTAGATTCCATTGGGGGGGGGTTAATGATTCTCTACCCCTATGTGCAAACTATTAGTATAACAATGGAGTCTAAGTTACAGTACCGCAGCCCTGATAAACAGTTTTAAAAAACTCAGAAGCACTCAGCAACTGATTAAAAACATACAAACACATAGAGCAAGGTTCCCCCCCTCGCATGTTTGTCGAGTGGTCAGAAACATGACTCCACACAAATGCTAGTGTGTCTCTGTGTCTGCTGGGTGTCTTCACCCGCGACGGTTTACTTTCATTCATCAGCTTCATAATGGATAACGTGTAATAAGTAATGCTGCTGTAAGGTCAAGTTTTACTTGAGAATTTCCATTTCATGCAATTTCATAATTGCACTCTGTTGTTGCTGCTCACCTGTAAACGCACCAGCTATAATGATCAGGGAAGATAATAGATGCCGTATATAATACATATCCTTCGGGATGAATAAAGTATCTATCTATCTATCTATCTATCTATCTATCTGAAAAAACACTATTGATGGACCCATTCTGTTTTATAGTACAGTATATTTTGCTAATATTATTTCTGTAATTGTTATTTCAGAAAATACATGGAGTGCCTGTAATTGGCTGTTTATTTTATTATTATTATTTTTATTATTATTAGTAGTAGTAGTAATGCATCTGAACAGGGCTAGATAGAGTACTGTCCTCCTTCTATATTTCAAAAGTTTGCTAAGTTGCTTCCCAACTTAGATCAGAGATTCATGCTGATTAAATATCAAATTGCTACACATTCCATACAAAGTCATCAAATTATTTCACATGGAAACTCAATTTAGTGTTTCACAAGAAATGTGCTGCCTTTCAACGCGGTTGAAAGATATAACCCAGATATAACCTGGGTTTTAACCCAGCATGAACACTGAGCCAAACGGAATGGGTAAACGCCGGGATGTGTGTGTGTGTGTCGTTCACACAGGGTTCTTGAACCCTCAAACATACCCCACTGCTCGCTGGGTACTGGAGGAAAGGAGGTCAGGATTAAATTAAATTAGTGTCAGAATACTTGTCGACTCGCAGCTCGCTGCAGGAGCCGTGGAGGCTGCTCTGATTGTGCTGCCGTCCTCATTAGCATTCAGACAGCGCGCGACTGCAAAGCTACCGTCGGCCTACTTATCATTGTGGGCTGGTTAAAAAACAGAGCCATGTGTATGCGTCAGCCTGCATGGAGTACTGTATCTCATCTATCTGTCAAGATCTGGATTCAAACCACAGCTCCAGCAGCTCCAACATCACGCTACTGCGGGACAACAGCGAGGCCAAGTGGAGAGCCCTGTTTGTGTTTAGCTCGGAGTGGTTGGGAAAGCACTTAAACAGAACACAGCCTAAGTAACTATTGTCATGATTGAACTTGGGAGGCTTTCAGTTAAAAATCACTTAGCAAACACATTTGAAGATGAGGGACATTAAACCCAAACAGATTATGTCTCAGACAGCCAGTGCTCTCTGGGATTTAACTTGATACACAAAAGAACCTCAGCAGGGGAGCAAATTACACAACAAAGAAACTCCATTATCATTTTGCTCTGCTGCAATTTGGTGAGAAAATCGAGCGCTAAAGTGGGAACGGAGGGACGAGTGTGGAGGAAAAAGGCGAGGGTGGGGATGGAAAGTGAATCAAAGAGATGGAGAGAGAAATGTGACCTCATAATGTGTCTTAAAATAGGGGGGGTCGCCCACACACACTTTGCTCCTGGGTACTTGGCTCTGATTTATTTATTTTGTTTGTGGTAGGAAACGATCCACTGGGCATTGTATAAGGGGGGCCCAACGTCTGGCCCTCAGGCTCTCTTTATGCGGCAAAGGCAGCAGTAACTCTAAATTTAAACTTCATATTATTATCACTCTGCCTTTTTTATGAGAGGGTGAGCCGAGACTGGCGACAGAGTTTATTGGCTGGGGTGCGTTTCATAGCTCAGAATCACAGGCCCCGTTTTCACCTAGTACAACATCCGTCCTGAGTGATCGGACCACAAGTGGACAGCTGCTATAGAATAGACTTGACTGTCATTGCAGAAGCTGGTGTACAACAGAATTGCTGTGTTGTAGCTGAATATAAAAGTAATAAAAAGTAATAAATACACATTACTGTCTAAGGTCATTGTAGTCGTTAACTATATACACAAACATTGTTAAAAGCATGGAAACAGTATTGGAGCTCATAGATTATATATATATATACACACACACACACACACACACAATCACACACGGTTGATGCAGGAAAAAACACAGATGAGATGTACATAATGACCTAAATTGAGGACAGCTACATTATTGAAGGTGCAAAGATACGTTAAAGTCCAATAACTTTATCAAACCATATGTGTGTCCCAGCCAGGGTTAGGAAACTTACTAACTATGTAAAGATCACTGACAGACATGCTCAAAATTGATTAATTTAATAAATTATTATAATTTTTCTTGAATCCACCAGCCATCTTCCTATCATACCAACATTTGTAGCATCCTGATTGTTTTTGGTAAGGTTTCTAGTAAATTAATTAATAGTCATAATTATTATTCTCCCTAAAAGAAGTTTCCTTTGAATTTTTAAAGAACTATACAAAAAAAAAATCTTTTTACACACACACTCGCACGCACAAACACACACACACACACACACACAGTACGTGTTTATTTGCATATAAAGTAGAGCGGGAAAGTGGTCCCTCAGAATGCATTTGGAGACACATAGTGCCAGGTGTGAACTGTCCACCTGTAATCGGATCACTCAGGCCTGATTTTAATACCAGGTGCAAATGGGCCACAGATTCTGATTTGTGTAAAGCCCCCGGACAGGAGAGGCCCGTGGGACTGCGTTGCGGAAGAATAAAGCCAGTGGACAACAAATCCCAGCGTGATTTGTTTCAGATCCACGGTCGGTGTGTTCACATCTCGGGGCTACAACAGAAAGAGACAAGCAGGCTGGCGAGGTTAGGATTATCGACAAGAAGAAACAAGAGAGAAAGCAGGCAGACAGCCTGTGAAATGAGTGTGTGCTAAGCGGAGGAGAGATGAAAGATGCAGTTCAAGGAATCTGCTCAAGTCGCTGAATGCACAACTCAAAGCACAGCGGAATCAAAGACTTAGAACTGATCCAGTGAAACAAAGGGAGGAAGAAAGGGTGGAAGGCAGAAAAGCAGAGGCCTTCTGTCGTTTTAAAGCTTTAGCACTTTATCTGTTGCCGATTGAAGTCGGGACACTGAAGCTGCAGAGTCCTCCACTCATTAACACTAGAAACAAGTAACAAGCCGTTCTCCCTTCCATCTCGTAAAATACAGACACTTGGTCAGTGTCCTTCAGCGTCGGTCAGTACAGAGCAGCAGCTCCGCGGCGCTGTAAGATGATAATCAACAGAGACAATGGTAGAGAGCAGTAAGACCTGAAATTAAGGCTGGGCGATATAGAGATTTGACCAATGAGTGACTATATTGTAGTGCTGAAAATTGGTGCTTTCACAAAATCATTACACAATGAGATTTTTGATAAATAATCATCAGTAATGTGGATATATAATGACTGTGTGGGTAAAGGTAAATAATAGAAGAGCTGGAACTGTCTGGTAAGTTCAGGAAATGACATCACTTTACCTTAATGCAACCTTTAAAACCAGGAAAAGACAACACTTATGCCATATTACAATATCCAAAACCTAAGACAATATCTAGTCTCATATCACGAAAATGATATAATATTGATATACTTCCCAGCTATACTTCAAATACACGTACGGAGGTTGGTTAGGGTTGGTGGATGAGGGCCGTTGTTCATGCCCCATTCTGGTCCCGTGTGTCACTGAAACTTTCATTTTGTAACCCCTCCACCATCTTTTCCTAAACCAAACTGTGCCGCATGTCATTTAAACGTTCGTCCTGACCCAGAGCTTCAAAAAGTGTCCAGAGTCCTGACCAAGGGTCTCTAAATATGACTCTAAACGGACATTTTGCTTCAATAACAAAAGCCCCTGACCAAGCGTCGCTCTGACGCGGTGCCAGTGAGAACATGTTGCAGGATCAGACTACCTAACATGTATCTGTGTTCGAAGATGGTCCCTACATCACATCAGGTGCCATTGATGAATATCTGCCGTGACTTGGCCGAGAGACGCATCAGACAACATGTCGAAAACCAGCTTATGGCCTTTCACGACCTCCATGAGAACACGGGTTGGGTCTCTGAACACTTAAATGACGTCATGTTCGATGTCTGAGATGGAGAATATCAAGTTTTCCTAATTCAAAAGACTTAAATCCAAGCGGAGTCATGAACTAGAAGCAGAAAGCAGACAAAGAGAGGAAGGCATGTGAAGTGAATGAAGACAAACAGTGGATATCAAAATGAAACAGGAAGTCCATGAAAACAGACAGAAAACATGAAACCAACTAAAACAGAAACTTGACAAAACCATGGCAGTGTCTTGGTATTAACACACATTTAAGATTGATATATTTGATCAGGACAATGCACATTTATTGACATTTCTGTAAATGTGCCAGTGTTAGCCACTCTGCTTATTTTCAACTGATGTCCTAGTTAGCTAGAATTTACACATTTGTTTGCCACATCGCACATCACATCATATATAATGTATATTGGGGATTTGTATGTTCTGCTGGCCACACACGCAGTACATACTGTACATAATCACACCAAGGATTGGGCATCGAGAACTAAAATTTGATTTAGAATCCGGTCATCAGCTCCAAATATCACACAAGTAACTAACTAAGTTTTGGTTTCCGTAGTGGGCGTCGTACTCCCTGGCGCTTGTTGTGTTGCAGCCATGGAGCCCAGAAAGCAGCGTGAGACCCGTTTCAAGTCCAATAGAGAATCGGTAAGAACAGGAATCAAAAGGAAAAATTGGAATCAGAATTTTTTAAATCCAAACAATGCCCAACCCTGGGGAGGTTTATTCACAGTAAAAGTTCTCTGAAGAACCACACAATGAGAAAGAGATTTGTTGATGACGATGTGGACCTCCTCTACCACGCCACCATTCTAGCGCTACCTCAGATTACTGATTCATCCTCTCGTTGAACGGCATCCCCAGCTACCTGGGATTTTGTGTTGCAGCCAAGAACAATGTGAGTAATACAGTGCCAAAAAAAGGAAGATGGGAATAACAACCCAAATTAATTCATGGATTTCCACACAGACAGAAGGCTTATATTTCTAAAACCCCTGCAGTTGCACCAGGATATAACAACAACCTGGATTTGTGGAGCTGTGTAGGTGTACCTTAAAACAGCTGCAGAGACTGGCGGTGCAGTAGTCTGATGCAGCCCGGAGTGAAATAGGTCAGAGGCTTACTAGTACAGTCCAAAACAAAACCAAATGTCTGACTGCTTTAATAACATGCAGCAACCAAAATCTGTCAAAGGAACCTTCATATTAGCGAAAGTGAAATACATAGCTAGACAGAGTGGTATTTTGCTCATGGTAAAAGATGAGAGAAACAGTGCTGTGAGGAGGCATGTTAGACGTACAGAAAACTCGAGTTCAACCTGTGCTTCGTATCACCCTGAGGAAAATGCAGGATTCTCACAGATATATAAAGACATGTAACATAGCATGCTTTCATACACATCGATCGCCTCTGTTCCTTTCACACCGACTGTGTAAAAGCAACACACACACACACACACACACACACACACACACACACACACACACACACACACACACACACACACACACACACACACACACACACACACACAGCGCTGTTAACCCCTGTGGGTACTGTTACTGCAGCCATGTTGGACCAAAAACACTAGATGAAACAGTTGACATACTTGACAGGGGTGTAGGTATGAAATACATTTTTTTTTAAACTACACTAATCAATATTCGTGAATGGGGTTGTTTGTAGTAATAATCCCACAGAAGTATCACCAACTGTACAGTTCTCCTTAGCGTGATTGGTGGATTTGAAATACTTGTCTAGGCTATGCACATAAACTTAGCACCTTATCAAATGAAATCAATTTATTTTCCATTTTGTCCCTCTTTATTGTACTTTATCGGCTATATTCAGGTCTCAGTTCTTACTTCAAATATTTCTCATGTTTTATACTTTCCACAGTGTCTGTTCATTGTGCTCTTTCTGTCATCGATGACTGGCAGTATGATTGGGTGCAGGCCATATGTTTCGGTGGACTGCACTGGGTGAGTCAGTTTAACAAACCGCTCTTAGGGTAGGAGAGAATACACTCATCCAGGCCAGTTTATATCTTCTTTGAAAAAAAATACATATAAAAACACATCAAGTGCATAAGAAGTATTTTGATGGTATAGCCACGGAACAACAGCAAAGTACTACTAGACTGTAGGGTTTTCTTTCATAGATTCCTGATACTAGGAGACAGTTGCTAGGTGACTGAGACATTAACATGCCAGTCATATTGACACACTGGGTCAATATCTCTTAACGGACGCGCTAATGCAGATCGATACCCAGTGGTATCCTTAGCTTCCTTGGGTGGCGGCGGGAATCGATCCCGGCAATCAAGCTGAGTTGACTCGCAGGGCTAATGTCAGTCAATGGGGATAGCAGCTGCATCGAGGTAATCACTTCTAAATGATCTGCATTGTGGAAGTGAAGGCCGCCATTAGGCATGTCTGGTCACTGGCTGATGGATGTTTCCGCATTGAGGAGCAGCTCTGATGTAATGTAGCCCCGCCCAGTTGCACAGAAATTATACCAACGAGGAAGAACTGGGTTGTCCAAACAGATAAGAGATAACTCGGACACATCTGAAAGCACATTCTTCATTGTGCTTCACCCGCCGCTGTGTGTGCCGGACATATTTAGATAGCAGTCACATCATCATGCAGGACACTGCTGTCAACTGTGAGACAGAAGAATTGATTTGCTTCAATATTCATTCACAGTGGAAAGAAGTTCGAGGGCATTGAGCGATCTTCGTCTATCTTGTCAATCCATTAAGGTGAAACCCCTCCACTCCTGCCCTGTATTGGCTCTCTGATGGGTAGCATCCTTTTAGCACACCTCTGCCTCTTTCTGTTTCCGCCTTTTACTCCTAAACAACTTATTGGAAAGTAAAACATCAATGTCTTGTCTTCAGGGAGAGCAGCGAGCGAGCGCTAGAGAGAGCTTTGGAACATTAAAAACCTTCTTTTATATAACACTGCCCCAACCTCCCCCCCACACACACAAATGCACATGTATTTACCGGTATACCCCTGGGATCCTCCGGCTTACTAGGATGCTAAACCTGCTGAGAGATGCTCACCACGGCGGGATAAAGTGAAATCCTTACCACACACTCAGCCTGAACACACACGCCAGGGCACACATCCTCCATTTTGATCAGCTGTGTCTCTTGTGAGAAAGAGAGACAGACTGGTGGGTAGGAAGAGAGAAAGACAAAGACGGATTTTCACCCTTGGTTAGCCTAGCTTAGCTAACAGCGACCTTGGCTATGTCCAAAGTAAAAAAAAAAAGTTTAAAACTTGACTGAACATAAAACTATTTTTTTATTTTTTCATTTACTTGCACACATAATAGTACATACATACAGAGTCAATAACTTGTCAATGATCTTTGAACGGAAATAAAAGGATCCAACAGCAAAGGAAATCATCATTTCTACTTCTAATGTGTAAGCTTAACTTCTCAATTCGACCACTCATCTCAAACATATCCACTGACTGCCACTGTAAGCCACACTGCTTTTAAAATAAATTAAGGAAAGAAAAGAACGAAAGAAAAAGAAAAGGGGGGACATTGAAAGCTAGTCACACACACTGGAGCCTCAGGGAAATACAGTTCGCTCCTGCAGAGTTTGATCAATACCTTCTTTCTTTCCCTGTCTTGCTTGCTCTCTCTCTCTCTCTCTCTCTCTCTCTCTCTCTCT
>NC_048427.1:21179782-21203003 GCF_013103735.1 Etheostoma cragini | reverse complement strand
ATCACCTTTGTTTCTGCGGGTTTGTGGCGCCGAACAGCAGCTAGCATTACAGCAGCTCTACTTTTAGGTATGTGTGTGTGTACTGTACATGTGAGAGAGACGCACTTATCCCTGCATCAGTTGGCCTCAGTGTCATCCACCAACCAGCTGTCACGGTCAGCTCCTCACACACACATAGCTGACCCTCTCACTCCCCAGATGTGTGCCACACTGCTCTCCCGGGCAGCCCAGATCACATGCGTGGTCCGAGCTGTGGCATTCAGGAACTACAAACCAAAATAGTTCTATTTTTGATTAAACAGAGGAACAGTGAGGTTCATACAGTATTTTTCCCGTAAGCCAATTGTCAGGGTTCAGGCATCAGAGGTCCTGACTGGATCTGATCTGTGTGGAAAGAGTTTCACGCATCCTCACCCGGTGAAAAAGATGAACAAATGATAAAGCAGACTGAAACCACTCCCTTCTCCTAGGTTACATAACTCTGCCCTTTGGGCCTCTGTCTGTTCTCTCCAAACCACGCCAGGCACAACAAAGAGAGTACAGAACTCCACTTGTAATGTCACCAATATCATTGCATGTACAACTGAAAAATTGATATTTGTTTTGTTCATGCCAAATTGCAGAGTTTAATCCTATAGAGTTAGGAGACAATTAAGTGCAGATTGCGGATGCATTAATGATCAACGCCAAGATGAGTTTAGTCGTATCCTCTGCTTCCATTCCCGGGATTGTTCCGGTGCTGCAGACAATTCCGCTGGCTACATGTCTTTTCCATTTTCCTTCCTCTGTGTTCTAACCTATGGTGGATTTCTAAGGGACTATGGTCACCGGTTGTCAGATCTCTGCAGGGTAAATCCAGACAGCTAGCTAGACTATCTGTCCAATCTGAGGACTATGGTTACCTGGTCCTCAGATCTCTGCAGGGTAAATCCAGACAGCTAGCTAGACTATCTGTCCAATCTGAGGACTATGGTTACCTGGTCCTCAGATCTCTGCAGGGTAAATCCAGACAGTTTTCTGAATTTTTTTAGATGTTGGAAAGGCACCACTGGATCCTGTGTTTCGATGTGCATCACATCCGATGTTCAGTGAGCCAACGGCATCAGCACATCAGAGTTTTTTCATACAAACATTGATGAGAATTGAAATCAACAATCTCAATAAACGAGAAGAACTTAATTGTCAATGTCAGGAAATCCAAGCAGCTGATTGGTGACTTTAGGAAAAAAAGAGGCGAAGACCCCCCCCCGTCTACACCAGTGAAGCTGAGGAGGAGTAAGTGAACAGTTTTAGGGGCCTGGGAATGACACAAACAACCTCATCTCCATTCATGTGAAAAAAAAGCTCAGAAATGACGTTTTTTCTCAAGGTGATAAAGAAGTTACACCTATTATATCAGTGCATTAAAATTAATGGGACTTTTTACTTTCTGGGCCTGTATCTGTCAAGCATTGCAGAATCACACCTCACAGAAAGTAATCCTCAAAACTAAAACACTAGTAGTAGATGACAGAGTCCCGGAATCCAGCTTTTAATTTCCATAGCTGACTGAGCTGAGTGGTGCAAAGTGGATAAATTCCCACATTATCCGAGGCTCTGTAAGATCAATAAAAGTTTGAATCATAAAATCAAAAAAATCTGTTGTGACAGATCCAAATGGTCACCGTTTCAAAGGTACATTCTCCGGGTTGCTGTGAGGTTTTGGGGACATTGGTTGGAAAACACTTTTTAATTGTTGCTTAATGAATCATTAATGAACACCTTTCCTTAACTCAGAATGTGAGATCATGTCAGCCTTAACACCATCTCCTGGTAACTCCTAACAGGTTAGTACAACTTTGGAGCTCTCCTAAATATCAGCTGAGATAAGAGTATTTTCCAAAGTAAAGGAAGTTGATAATATTGCTTTTACTTTTTAGGCAGTAAGGAAGTATTCCCTTCTCTGAGACGAATAATAAATATGGGTGCTGGGCCCTAAATTCCAATAGAAAATCAAAGGTGCACAGCATTTGAGAAAGCATTTTCAAAACATGGGTCAACTGTGAATCCCAAATTGCAATCCATTATTTTAATCATTTCACTAGCTAGATGCACACACGTTTGTAGATGAAGACAAAAGACCTCCGGGGCGGGGGGGGGCTGAGGGTGGTCCCAAAGCAACAGGATTGTTTCCTTTGCTTGCATCAATACTGTATACAACTGTATTTTTTCAATGTGCCAGCTTCCTTTTGTGAAACGTTGTGTCAATAGCTGATTGAATGATGAGCCAGGGAATGAGAACAATCTGCTCCTGATTGACCTGAAGGTACCATTTGATTTTCACGGAGCAGTAAAGAAGACATTCAGTTGTGTATTTCAAATCAATCAATGCATTGTTTGCAGCTGATTGTAATTTTACAGTGCTCTCAGTGGGATTTCAAGTACCTGGCCTCAGGTTTTCTGTTTGTCAGATCGTATGAACAACTCTCTGCACATTTATGAACCATGTGAGTGCAATATAAACTACCATAATAAACCCTGACAGGGCCACCACGGCTTAGGACAAAGTAAAAAACGTATTTTCTGGCATTCCTTGACTACAGAATCCTGTAAACCTTCAGTTGTAAAAATGTCGTTACGACAGGTTTTCTTCCTTTTTGAAAAAGGAATATGGATCTCAACTCCGTTTCTGCACTGGGGGCTGCCTTTCTCTCTTGTTTTGCCTCTCTTCCCCTTGACCCGGTGGGGTTGGTCTCCGTTGTGGCAGATCATGGATTAGTCTCTTAGCAGGGATTATAGAGTGGGCAGTAAAGATGATTAAAGACTCCTCCAATATTCTGCCTTTGGGGGACAAATGGCGAGAGAACCAAAGAGAATGTGTGAGATAGAAAGCACACAGAGACGGGATATATTTCAATGCCAGCTCTCGCTCGTTGGGACTGTTGACTGCCAGTGGCTCTGTGAGAGTAAATCAGAGCAAACAGCCAGTGGAGATCCTTTTCATTGTCTCGCACCAACATGCAACAATATGAAGTGTATCAACAGACACATTTTTTGTACTTTGTATTTGTACTTTGTATTTGTACTTTCCTTAACTGTTCTTAACTTGAATAATTACGGAAATAATTGTACTTATCGCGTAAGAGTATTTTCAGCACTCTGTTATTTTAAAATCACTGACCGACTAACAGCAACCTGTTTCACAGCCTGTCACATAATTACAGTGAAAAAACCTTTCCTGTCTTTTAAGGTTAGTCAGGCCAAAATTAGTAGTGAACCTGAATTGAGATGGTATTGATATGATATTGCTGTGGGGCGGCTGTGGCTCAGGGGTAGAAAGAAGTGTTCCAGGTCCAAGAGTCCTTGAGCAAGACACTGAACCCTGCGTTGCCCAATCGGAGTGTAAATGTGTGTGAGTGTGTATCTGATGAGCTGGTGGAACCTTGTACAGCAGCCTCGGCCACAGTGTGGGAATGGTGAATGGTTCCTGTACTATGTAGAAGAGCTTTGAGTAGTCGTCAAGACTAGAAAAAAATCATGTAATTATAAATCATAAAAAGTTATATATGCAGGGCGGATCAAAATGGGCAAGGAGCCGGATTCGGCCCGCGGGCCAAGTATGGCTATTAGCAGACCAAGCTCGAACTTTAAAGATTGATGGATAGTCCTACAACCAATCAGACAACGATCCTGGTGATGTAATTTGTCAACGGGTTGCTGCGCTTCAGTTGCGTTAAGCCCGCCAATAACGCGCCAGGTGGATAAGCCAGTTTGTGATTGGTCCCTGTAGATTTGCAATGGAAGCAGGACAGATAAATGTCCAGGTTTCCAGACCGAGCAGCAAGGCAACATCAAATCGGGGGCAGAGTGGGCGGGGCTTACCCAGTCTCCCGCCTGGAGCTTGACTTGTGTGCTCCAGGGATACTCGTAACCTTGGAAATAGTAAATTAACAGAAACAATCTAGAGTTTTCAAATAAACTGAGTTTTAACTTCAACTTTATGGCCCCCCGAGGGGAAATTTTCCTTACAGTAGGTAAAACTCTATGTGTTTTACCTACAACACAGGCACACCTGCTCAGGTATATTGTTTTTTTAAATGATACAAGTGAATACATCTAGTGACAACATGTGAATTCTGCACTGGATGTAAAAATGCATGGTGGCCTATGAAGATGAATAAAAAAGGGCGGTGTGCACCGCAGCCAATGAGCCGTAGAAATGACTCTTTGTGAGGCTGTTAGAGCAGACGCAAACATTGCTCTCTCTCTCTCTTTCTGTGTCTCCGTCTTTCTCCCTGTACCCAAGCACCCCCCCCAACATTTCCACACTGCGTATGCCAGCAGCTGGCTCTGATATTTATGTTTGTTTGCATGTCACAGGTTCAGTGGGGGCCTATTTTTTAAATCTCAAACCGCAGCCCATCAATCGTCGCAGCCACCTCTGCTAACACCATGGGGAAGATGCTGTGCATCTTGGAAATTGAAGTTGACTTGTTTTGTGTCATCTCACTGCACTGGCAGCCCTGTTGTTGACTTCCAGTAACGTCAGTTACTGTTGCAGAAGGCCTGCTAAGATGAGTAGGCCTATAAGAGGATTATTCTGAGCCTTGCCAGGGGAAAAAAGACATTATCATATTGTGTATAGCCTGTTGAAATTCTATGACCACTTAGAAAACACATACGTGTCTAACAATGCAAACCTGTTGTGCCATAAATACCCACCCAGTGTTGGAAGCCTAAAGACTAATACCAATACAACAACTTGAGACATATCTTACTGAACTGTATCTTCATCAGCTTATACCAGTATGTTACTCTAATTAATACATGACTATTTTTTGTTAACATCATCCAATGTGCACCCTCTCTTTCTACAATGGTTTAATACTTTTTCTATTATTTGTATATTGTTTAGTAACTCATATTGATCAGGAAGTGCATCTCTCCAGGTACCAGTCCATATAGGGGAACCTGAACCAACGACTCTCCTGGTCCCAACTCAAACCCCTACAGACTGAGATACTACTACAGCTGCAGTACTGTAGTCCTGATTTAGATGCATAACGTATTTTTAAAGGTTTCTATAAATCAGATATTAATTTCAGTTTTTTGTGCGAGGGAGGCCAAGAGAGCAACAAAGAGAGGATACCTTTGAATGACGGCTCATCAGTATGCTGCTCCCCCAGTCCTCCAGAAGATTGATTTCAGCAGAGGGAGATGTGGCCTCTTGCTCCCTGGTGCCGACTGTCTCATGCCGAGGAGTCGTAATCACAGTCATGTTTTCTTCTAAACGTGGCGCTCTGTGGCTCTGTGCCCGTCCCATGTCTGATTCACTGAAATCTGATCACACCCAAATGATAGAAAAGGACTGGAGATAAAAAAAAAAAAAGATGACCCACCAAGAAGTAAATGACCAGAGTGACTAAAAACGGCATCTCTGTGTGTTTCCCTTGCTGAATCTGCTGAGTGAGTGTGTGTGTGAAGCTGTACCAGCACCACAGGTGAGCTCTTTATTTCTCAACCATTTTGTTCCTCTTGGTTCATGGAAGAATATTGCCTGCTAAGATCGACAACCTTGATACAGCCAACTGCCTTGTTGACAATGCCTTTAATTTGAACGGGCCATTAAACGCTGAGTAGCAGCTGAGTTGCCCCCGTCGCTCTGACTGCTGTGAAGCTGCTGGTCACAGTCAGGCTGACACCATTTCCAGACCGGGTCCATATGTTTTACTGCAGTACAATGGGAGGATACAGATTCTGTCCCCATTGTTTTAATCCATACTAATGGCTTAAGCATGGACGATACTAGTTACATAAGAGGCAGGTGGTGTAGTTGTCTGCAGGGGGACCACCCATTTCTCAGACGCATTGTTCCGACCCCTCAATAACTCAAACATTCCATTTGGTCCTACAACCCACTAGTCCGACATCCCTGTGTTTCAAAAAAATAACCCCTCTTCTCTGATACCCCATTGTTCCGATAGTCAGGCTTTTTGGATCACCTCCCACAACGTAAAGAATCAACATTATCATATACAGTTTTTAAATCATCCACACACCCATCCGCATGTTTACTCTGGATGTTCTTGTGTTGGATATAGTTGGCAGTGTTATATCAGGGTACTCGTGCTTCTGTTCTGTCCTCCCCTGTACATTGAAATTTGCTTGAAAATCACTCACTTTAAATTACATTAATATTCAGCCCTGCTGCACTAATTCATCTCATAATCCACCGAGTCAGCTAATTTGGTTTAATTAGGCAGTTGGATGCAGGGATGGGTAATTAGCCTTGGCAAAAGGTTTCGGCTCGGATTTGCATTCATTGGCTACAAGTTCACAGTGACAGTGTGTTACCCGGGTGGCACGATGGCAAGCACACAGTCTTGTGTTGCTTGGTTATCGTCTGATCGTAATCACAGGCTGGTCTTCAAGGTCAGCCTCTTTACAATGGACGTGTAAAAGACTTCTGAGGTCCCTGTGTTTGTGTGTCTGTTTCTACAGCGGCGCTGGGTCCTCACGGGGAAAACCTCTGGCTGATATTTTCCCATTGAATGTTTCCTTGGAATTAGGTTGTCATGGAGTTTTGTATCTTGAAACTGAAAAGTAGTGTTTTCATGTGACTTTCTTCCAACAGGAAGATGGTTTGTACTAACTGGAGAAAAGCATTTCTTCATTCACACTTTCTCGCTAACTTCTCCTTTCCATTCTTTTGCATGGACTGTCACTCCTTGAGTGTAAGTCAGTGCAGATGTGAGTTCTGCATGCGTCACTTTGCGACAATTAGCCCCCAAGATGCTCATGAGAGACTTTTCTAATGTCAATCCAGTAAAAATGGACCTACTTAACCAAGTTAGTTCACTGCAGCTGTAAGTTAGCATCATCACAACAAAGGCTGTCAGTTGAATGGAGTTAGCATCAATCAACCATGGATAGCTACAACATTTCTTAAATGATTCCCATATTCTGTTATTGTTTGGAATGAGGAAAGTTTATTATTTCATTGATTTCACAAATTTCAGTATGTCAGTTATGCCGTAAACCGTTTAAATCTGAGCATGCACGCCTTAAATCTGCACTCGCCTCACATCAGGGTGTGACAATGCACCTCCACACTTCCTTATCTGTGTCAAATAAAGAGCCAAGGATTAGGTTACTTCCTAACAAAAATATCCAAAGAAACAGCTGTTGGATATGACATTAAAGTTCACTCTCTGAGGGATTTGTGAAGCTCGCACTTTGAGTCAGATGTACTCATTTTACTTTTTTCTAGAGTAATAGGCCATGATGATAAAACATCCCTTAGAACACCCATCAGTTCCACCATTCATAGTTTGAGGAATTGCTTTTCCTAAAGCAAAAGAAATGCTTTCTCAAAAACTTTTGAAAGAAATTATTTGTCAGCTGTTAGCAGCTCCTCCGATTTCTTTGTGCTTTGCATTGTGGGAGAAAAATCCAACACAACACAGCTTGTTCTGTTACACCCGAAAGACATCCCAGCATGCACCATCACCATCCCTACTGACAAACAATCAGTTTAATTGGTGATTAAGACAGCAGAAACAGGTATGTGTGTGAATAACCTAGCTGGACGGGTCTGACACCCCGCTATGACTCTAATCCACCTGAGATGCTCGGACGCCCGGCCCGAGGCCACAGACTGCCCCCTTCATGCAGGCCTCACACACGCCATTACACTCTGGACTGTCCTCTGTGTCTCCTGCCTTAATCCTCATCTATTTTTAAAAGGGAATATGCCTTATTACAATGAGTCTGTTTAGAGGCCAATCTGTCACGCTTAATACAGTGAACTGCATCCCCGCTTTTATGTCCCCATAAGTCTCTGTCTTTCTACTTCTGCTGTGTGTTTCTGATTAATCAAGTCTGGCGTAGATATGGAGAGTGGTGGACAGGAGGTGACATGTATTTTTGAACTATGTGACAGCAGGCTGAGATATTGAAAGACACTCAAAGGATGTTGGAAGTCAGAATGAGACAGGGAAGGAGAGGGGAAAAGTGAGCCAGACAGAAAGGTGGAGGAATCTAATTTGTTCTTTTTTTATGATTGAAACGATCAAGGAGGAATTTGTGGCAATCCAAACTGCTGCCGCTAATGGCAGCCAGAGACAACACGTCCTCTCAGACGCAGAGAGTGGAATTAGTCTCCGTCTGAGATGAGTCCGCAGAGGACCACTGTTTACCAAGTCAGCCATTTCTCCTTTAATGGTCCATGATCTGGTTTCAACCTGAAATGCATTACAGTCTAGGGGGCCTCTGAGGACCACTCCCCTCTCTCCCTCCCTCCATGCTTTTCTTTTTCTCCTTTTTATTCTAGCTCTCCGTGAAGAGGGAAATAATTTCAGCTTGGCTTTCCCCACTTCCCTGTGAAAGACATAGAGAAGGCACTGCATGGAACTTTTTAGCTACTTTAAGTCTGCTCAGTGAACTTCACAGCCCTTTCCCACGCCAACCTAGCTGGAGGTGCACACCATGGGGAGTGTGTGTGTGTGGGTGTGTGTGTGTGTGTGTGTGTGTGTGGAGGAGTTGGCTGAATCTCCTTGAGAAAAATGCATGCGCACACAGTCACACTCACACATCTGGAAAGAACAGATAGGAACCAAATGAATGACTCTTGAACTTCATTATACGTTCCTGTGTTGCTGTGATTCCCAATGACTGTTGTCGCTTACTACAATCCTCCTAATTGATCATAAAAAATCTTAATTAGCTTGATGTCCCCCTGTCTGTCCAGGCCTGCGAGAGGCAGCCTTGATCACTTATGTATTACGTTATAATTGCAATTTCACAGTGAGTGATCATGACATTTAGGGACCTTGCAGCGCTGGACGGAGCTGATTGAGGAAGAAGAGGAGTAGCTGCAGCAATGACACACACAGACGCACACACACACACACACACACACACACACACACACACACACACACACACACAAATACTTCTGCATTGACTTTACAAAAAAGTAAAGTCAATGCAGAAGCTCTGTAAAGCTGCATTCTCTCTAACCTCCAGCAGGGGGAGACTCCTTAAAGCTGCATTCTCTCTAAGTTTTAAGAGACTTGTTTTTGGTAGAACTAGCCTAAAAATGTTAGCGTGATGCCAACCAAGCTAGCTAGATAGCACTAGCGTTAGCTGGTAAAAGAAAGAATGACACCAGTACCAAGAGGTCTGTGTTTTCTGGTAAATCTCGGCTGGATGACTTCCTTCGAAACATTTGAAAATTGGCATCTTTCCCGCTTTAGCGTTTAGCTTAGCGCAGCACCATTGAAACTATACACAGCACATGCTGAGATGAGTTGTTGTCACCAGCTCCACACTTTTATCCAAATATGGTCACTTCTGGCTCCGAAATACCAAGATGGTGACAGCCAAAATGCCAAACTCCTGGCTTCAAAATTACAGTCCACAAACCAAAGGGTGGTGTCAGTGAGGCTACGTCCATTATATTTGACAGTATATGGTCAAAAAACATTACAGCATCAGGTTGTCTTCTGGCCAAGTTAAAAATGATATGGATAGACATTGCAAGACATGATTATAACCCCACAAAACGTCGTAGGGAGGAGGTCACAACGGATGCAGAGTACCCCAGACTCATCTCGCTGGATCCGCTGGCAACACTGGCTCAAACAGGTTCAAAGCCACTCGCTGGTGGCAAACAGCTTTCAATAAGCATGGCGGAACAAGTCGCCCAAACAGGTGCTGAACAAATCTACAGAGATGCTCCACTCATCAGAAGAGCAGATAAGTGTTTGTAAAAATGTCTGTGAAAAGCAACAATTTGTAGTATTTTATGGTCCAGGATGTGGCCTGCCTGTTGTCTCTGTATCTGATACATAATTACAGCTAAAGAATGAGCCGGCAGGGGATTACAGGAGGATTTGGAGGACGATCTCTCATCCTCTCTCTCTCTCTCTCTTCCCGGCTCTGGCTCCAAAAAGTTTCAGCTGCTTATCTCATCCCTCAAGGAGACGGAGGAAGAGAAAACAGAGAGACTGATAGGCGAAGGGAGGGAGACACGGACCATGGATTTATATACATGCAGAAGTGTACACAAACACAGCCGCATCCAATTACACACACAAACACAAACCACCGCTCACTCACACACTCATAATCTCTAGCTCTCTCCCTCTCTCTCTCCGGTTCTCTCTGCTAGCCTGCCTCTTACATAAGTAGATGATGCATTTTATCTCTAGAGACAACGATAGACTTGCGGTCTAACAAAGGGCCAACAGGCTGGCAGGAGACGAGCAATGGAAAAAATAATATTTCCTTCAGAGTTTTGGGAAAATCAATCAACTTTAGTAAGTTCAGACAGTTGCTGTAGGCAAAGTCAGGGACATCCGTTAAGCTCATTTTTATGAAAATATATAAGATCAATCAACCGTGCTAGACATTTGTTATTTATTTGATTTACTTTGGAGTACGGAGTGTGGACTCCCCCTCCATGACTATGAGTCAGGATGTCTAAGCCACTACTGCCTTGACTTTGACCACTGTTCTTTTAAATCTCCCTCTTGTGGTCCCCACACTTAAAATTAAAGAACATTACATTGCTGGAGTCCAACTTGAAAACAAAGAGATGGTTTCAAACCAAATAGGAAAAACTCCCAAAGTATTCGCAGCATGCTTGAAAGATAAAGTAGATCTCAGAAGAGCCGAGACTTCACTTCGTCAAACCTGCAGGAATCCACATTCTCCTTTCTCTTCATTGTGATACAGTCTCTTTCATTCACATGGGCGTAATGGAAATTGTCTGACACAGTTGGAAATGTCTTCAGATGAATCCACAGATGGGGCTGACGTTGAGATGACATGGCTTTACTTTCATTATTTTGAATTCTTAATCTTACAGTACGTGTTGCCATGTTTTCCCTGAGAAATCCTCCCCCAGGCAGCAGTGTTAATGTCACCTGTTCAAGGGTGTTACAACATCCAAAATGTCTCCCCATGAGTACTGGGGATGAGAAAACCATCGTGCCTGACAGAGGGAAGGACAGAAAGAGAGAGAGAGAAAGGAAAAGACAGAGTTGGAGGCTCTAGGAGATTAAGCCATATGTGTTTTGAGGCTTTGAACTTGATTTGGTAGTTTGTGCCACAGATATGTCTCATGTAGTCTCGCTCATCGTACGTGTCGTATAGCTTTATCTGGAGAAAAGTCAATAATGTACTACACGTATCCCATTCATTTCTGAGGCCTTGCGAAATGACATGATTCCATAATGTGATTTTGACCTCGAAATGAGAAACTGTGTTGGGCAAATACTGAGGATATTGCTTTTCACAGTCTAAGCAAGACTGTGTCAAGATGTCTTGTACCCTATTAGTCTGGGTGTGAACTTGCTTCATAAGAGATTTATAAAAGAACTGGGGGAAAGATCTGTTTTGATGGAGTCACAATATAGTAGTCATGCATTCAGTCAGGACAGACTACTTAGGGACACCATTAGTCTCGCATGTCCAGACCTTGTTTCACAGCGCTGCGGAGGAGGGTCTGGCTAGTCCACACAGCATTCTGGAATGGGAGAAAAACGTGCTCTGGTTGATTGGCATTTCTTTAAACCAATCATAATAGTCTTGGGCGGCACTAAGCGCCGGATGGAGCCACAGTGTCGCTGCTAAATAGTCTCAGGAAGGAACTTTTGATAGCCTTAGTCAAGCAACAGAAAACTCAGATTGGACAGATAGTCTAGCTAGCTGTCTGGATTTACCCTGCAGAGATCTGAGGACCAGGTAACCATAGTCCTCAGATTGGACAGATAGTCTAGCTAGCTGTCTGGATTGACCCTGCAGAGATCTGAGGACCAGGTAACCATAATACTCAGAAATCCACCGGAACTTTCCCATAAATAAATCATAGTCAATATAGATAAAAATAGTCATATGTTTTCATAATGATGACAAAATGTAAGGTTATTGATCCCCATGGTTACATAGGCTCATCGCAAACAGCAAATAATGGTCAAGTCTCGAGTTATAACGCTAACATTTTTCATTTTGAACACATTTTGTCCTCACACAATTGATGACATTCCTACTTTGTCGTTTGTCAGAGACAACCAACGCATCCAAAGTGTGTGTTTATCAGAAACCTTTACATTGACGTTATTAGTGTCAAAGCGCCCATATTCTGCTCATTTTCAGGGTCATAATTGTATTTTGAGGTTGTACCAGAAAAGGTTTCATTTTCAGATAACACCATATTTTAGTTGTACTGCATACTGCTGCAGATCTGTTATCACCATGTGTGTTTGGGTCTCTGTTTTAGCTCCAGAGTGAGACATCTCATATACCTGCAGAAAAGGGAGATGCAAGTAGTTCCTTTGGAGGTTATGGTCAAATAGTGCGTGTTGTAGCAGTGTTTTGCCATTGAGAACGAGCTAGCAAGCTACGATTAGCCACCTCGCCTTGGCTAATGAATAGATAGATAGATAGATAGATAGATAGATAGATAGATAGATAGATAGATAGATAGATAGATAGATAGATACTTTACTCATCCCAAAAGAAAAATTTTAGGCAACCTTGACACGACAAACACATACACACGCACCTAAGATACATAATAATAAAAATACAATTAAAAATTAAAAGTCCCCCACAGAAATGCAATGACCATGATAAGGTGAGATAGGCTACTATTGTAGACTGTGTGTAATTATAATAATGCAAAAGTGAAAAAGTGAACAGTGCAGTAGATCATGATCCGTGCAGATGTTAAACAGTTCATCCGGAGACTGAAGACGGAGGACATTCAGAAACCAGATCAGAGGACACTCAGAAACCGGATCAGAGGACACTCAGAAACCAGATCAGCGGACATTCAGAAACCGGATCAGAGGACACTCAGAAACCGGATCAGAGGACATTCAGAATGCACATCTCACTCAAATCAGCAGTTTTTTTTTTTCAAAGTTTGTATGCATGTGGAAGCACCAGAGACACAAAATAACGTGTTAAAATGATGAACAAAGTCCCACTTCTATCTACATTTGAGGTAAATACCACTTTGGTGGAATTTATGCTACAAGCACAAAAATATAAGTGAAGAGAACTATTTGAAACAACAGAATAAATGTAATAAGAGTAGTCATTGTGTTCTATTATGATTGACTTTGCTAGTAACGTGTAACACCTGAAACTAAAATTGAAGGTCGTTAGTGAGGTGCCGGCTCACTTTGTTCTTGGTTAGAGAGCTCTTCACACAGCAGTGTTACTTGTCAGTCAAGCCCTCAGCGTGGGCTCAAAAAAAGAACGAAGAAATAAGTGAGTGGACGACAAGGAGGTCGAGTGGAAGCAGAGGAAGAAGAGAGGAGGAGGAGCAGATGGAGTAGCGAGGATGAAACATCTGCACGGCATGGGAGATGACAGAGCAAAGCTGATGTGACGGAGGGCGGGGCAGCTGCGGGAGATAAGAGACAGACAGAGAGAGAGAGGGAGAGAAAAAAAGAGGAGAACAATGACGCTGGCCTGCTCCGTCAGAGAGGAAGGAAGGGAGCAGGTAGAAACAAACAGCCAGCCTCTGTAGCCAGCTTCAGAATTTACTAAGATGAATCATAAAAACCTAAAATGGAAAAGAGAGCCGACTTTAATGGTCTATTTAACCTGAAGGATGACTCAGCTGTCTGACCTTTGGGCTTGAAATCCTCCTTTTGCTGAAAGCATTTTGTAAGACTTCACGTATTGTCAATCCCTCCCACTTAGCAGTATGTAGGTGTCTAATCACTGTATGGACAGTTCCTTTGTATGAGCCACACATCTGTCATAGTGGGTTACGACCATTTCCATCAAAGAGTCAGTTCTACCAAATTAGCAACATTTTAATTTTCCAGCCTACCTCTCAGTATCTAGCCATGCCTAGGGAGATGGGATTTTGTATTCATGCATTGTCTTTAGATGTCTGTCTCCACCGTAATGATATGAAGGTGAATGGAATTGTTTTTATGAAAATGGAAACGTATTGTACTTTTAAAGTTCAACAGCCACGTGTCTTTAGGAGACAGGATTCATTAACTTCTCCAGAAAATCTGTTTTCTCTTTTCTGTCCATTGCCGTTATACTAGTTTGACAGTTGGTAGCACTGAGTTAGGATTTCTTTCTACACAAATTGAAAATCCGTATTAAAACAGGTGGCTGTTCCTGTTGCTCTGGCTAATTTACATACGTTTCTGTGAACGGTCTCACCCTTTCTGTCATAGAAACAATCCCTACAAACACTGTTTGCAGCATACTCTGTTGCAGTCTTGTCACCAGGGTAGAAAATTGTATATTTATATATTACAAATCTTTGAAATGTGTCATAAAATCTGTTAATTCTTGCACACCTTTACTTATGAACTGCAAGTGGATTAGGGCACACAGGGAGCTGAAAGTTTGAGTCTTGGAAGGTTTTCTTGTTCATTAAAGGCTCTGACACACCAACCGTCGGCAGAACAGGTCGTGGGACTGAACGCCTCGCCGAGTTGTTCAAAAAAGGTCTCCAAAACAAATGAAAACCAAACGCGTCACGTGGGTCTGGTTTCACTGCCATTTCAAAACAACCATGATGGCGGTTTGTTCGAAATACAATCTCGTATTTTCTAAAAATAGTTCACCAAAACGTCTTTCTGAAAACATTTTCAGGACAAATCGGCTGAGCAGATGCTGAATCTGTCTTCGTTTCAGATCCACAAAGGTCAGTGTGGAAGATTTTTGTTAGATTTTGAGAGACTATATACCACTCGTCATTTCTGGGTTAGCACTCCACCAATCAGATTGGTCATTGAGTCCGACTGCCCGCCTTCCGATCCAACATGTCAAATTGGCTGTAAAAAAGCCCGACAACGCCACAAAATATTATGTTCAGTATTCTGACATTCACAGTGAGATTCCGTAAACCCCGGTTCTTTAATCTCATTTTTGTTGCATCATGACCATTTGGCACAGGCTTGTGTGGTCCATGCTAATCTCTTGTATGTTCAACCCTTCGAGGTCATGTGGTCACACGAGTCTGCTCGCCTCAGCATCTGATTAACAGATGACCTGGGACTCGATGCAAGCGAATACACAGGCAGGATTATCCATTTTCAGGGCCGTAACAACCACATGTGGGTTTTTTTCTGGGCTAAGCATTTAGTCAGGACAGACTACTTAGGGTCACCTTTAGTCTCGCATGTCCAGACCTTCCTCCACAGCGCTCCACAGTCACGATCAGAAACTACTGGCTCATTAAACACCACATCAGAGAGCACAGGATCACCTGCTATGGATGGAACAAGAAGAGAGGGCAGCCATGCCACCTCCAGGGCTCATTACAAAGGTAAAGATGTACAGTGTTGCTTGTAGATGGAGGAGGGAGCGGTTCTAAGTGAAGGAGGATGAATGGCAGATTGTGGATCAGAGAGAAGCTAAACCTCAGTCATATCTTGAACACAGGGTGTAGATTTTATGGATCCACCTTGTGTACTCATAAAACCTCAGGTTTCTCATCACCATTTATAGTATTTCATAAGCTCTAACAAGACCATATGCGCGTTGCCATTAATCTCACCCTTAATTACAAGACGCATACAACTAAGGCTTTCCTGATTAATTTCTACACACTTTCATTTGTAACACTGCTGCTCTCCTTGGGGTCTGTCTCTCTGTTCATCAAGAGCGACGGGGCAGCGCTTTTATTTGTGCCACTCGAGCAGAAGACAGAAGACGTTTTGCTCAGCGGAGCAGCTCTTAGGGCGTAATTAGGCCGACTGATTGGTAAATTAGATTGGAGTATGGAGGCGCATGCTGTGTGGGAGACGGAATTGAACACTTTAAGACTTTATGGGCTGCGCTTTAGGAGGTACTACCCTTGACTTTTCTTTAAGGCACCTACACCCACACACATGCCTTCATGCTGTAGATGCTTAGCCCAAAAATGGCTATGCCATGCTGCGAGTGCTTGCCGAATTTAAAAAAGTTCTAATTTGATCATGCAGTTGAGTAATAGTCAGTTTTATAAGCAGACATGAAAGGAAAGTAATATCACTGGTTCACTTCATCTCAAATCAATTACTATACAACACGTACAGTACCTAATACATACAGTATATGTCAGGAATAAAATACAGAATTGCAATGAATAGAAGGTATGGAGTAGCTGAAGAAATTACATTACGTGCCTGAAATCTGCAGAGAAAGTTAAAAAAGGGTAACATGTAATAAAAACTTGAATGAATAAGCCATGACTTCTGAGTTTGTAACTTGTTGAGAAAACTTCCCAGCAGTCTTTTTATCTGCAGCAACACTCCCAGAAGTTTCATCATATTGGTGAAAAGGTTTGCGATTATAATAGAGAGCAAAGATCAAGGAAAAGCCTCAGAAACCGATTTGGTAGCTTAGATGTTTACTTCAGCAAAGCAGTCCTCCCTCTATGATTATAATGTATTGTGTTGAACAAAGAATACCTTGTAAGTAATCTTTGTGATTGGTCCGCGGAGTAAACCAGCAGGGGCAGGTCCAGCCACTTCAGTGTTGGCCTGGTTGTTCTTTACCCAACATTTGGATGGTACACTCTCGTTCATTGACATGCTTGGGCAGTCACTTTAACAGCAGCTGGTTTTTGCTCCGTCTATCTGACCATTGTTGATGGGAAGAGCTCCTCTGGGAAGGTGTCGGTATTTGTCTACCTATGGTCCATCTGCCCAGATCTAGCAAGATTGAAGGTAGGTGTTTTTGCTGGCATATAGCGCAAAATAACGGGAGGAAGGAAGGCGGTTAGGTATGGAGGGGGAGGTGTTGTAGATCAAGGGGGATTTTCTGCTTGTCAGGCTCCCTTCGTCTTTTCTTGAAGTAAGGAGGGAAGCGGTGCAGCTGTCGCTACACTATACACCTGGGTACTTCAAAAAGACGCCCAGATGTTCAACGCTGTGGCATATGCACACATTATCCACCACCCAACCCATTGCCAGAACCTCTCCACACACACACACACACACACACACACACACACACACACACACACACACACACACACACACACACACACACACACACACACACACACACACACACACACACACACACACACACACACACACACACACACACACACACACACACACACGGCTGGTGAGAACATTACCCACTTGACTTGAAACTCCCATTGCATTTGACACGTCCCTCCCATCCTTGTCTGCTCCCATATTACACTGGCAAGTGCAGCTGTTGCAAGATCACACATTATTTGCTCCTTTATTCCTGTTGTCATGTAAAAAAAAAAAAAAAAAAATTCTACTTTTTGTTTGAACAAGCCCAATCTACTGCAACTAGCTTTGTAAAGACCAGAGGCCTGGAGCTGCACCCCAGAGACAATGTCAGCACGCTGCACTGTGGGTGTCTGTAATTTTCTGTTTAATGGGCATCCAGATGGCTCGCTTGATTGGACTATAATGGTGGTATCATCAGCTCCTGCACTTTTAAGACTCTGCATAATCACAGATCTCCTAGTAAAGTGTCCTATGTTGAAATGGTACAGCATGTACTCTAGCCCTCCTCAGTTTACCCTGTACAGCGACTTCATTGGTCCAAATGGCTGAACTGCACTGGGGAAAAAGTTCTGTGCATCTCACATTCATCACTCGTGTTCATATAACTGTATACAGTTGCAGCGTCCGCATAGCCAGGCCCATCTGCTTCTCTTCATAGTCGTCAGATGAATAATATCATAAAAGCAGACGGAGGCAGGCCAGTAAAGCCTGGTCCGGCTGGGGAGGGTTGTAGCCTGACCAGGCTCCTCCCCTTAACCTGTCTCACCTAGTTATGCTGTCACAGGTCTAGACGGGTGGGGGTCTTCTTTCCTTCCTTTGACACACTGAGCTCCTCTCTTCTCTCTCTTTCCATTTGTGTGCATCTCGTCCCAGAAAAGCCTGCTACTAACCTAGTTCTGGGGAGTTTACTCCCCGGAGTCCTTATGTTTTATTCCCCCCAGCATATTTCCTAGGATTAGGATAGCAACAAAATCTTGGTTGCAACTGTCTCCATGGTCCTGCTGCACCCCCGGCTACACCTTGCAACACCCAGCTATGCCCTGCTGGGACATGCTACACCCTGTAACACCCTCCAGTGCCCTGCTGCGCCATGAACCACTAAAACTACTGCTTCTAGTCATAGTTCCATTATCTTTGTTGTGATTGTTATCGCCAATCTTCATCACCCCCCCAACTGGCCCAGTCAGACCCCACCTACCTAGAGTTTTTCCTCACCACTAAATGCTTTCTCTAGACCTGCTCTCTAATTACTTTCTCTATCTGTGAAGTGTCTCGATATAACGTTTGTTATGATTTAATACTATCAATAAAATTGAATGGAAACTGAGCTGAACACACTATTTGCTAATTTGTTGAACTGGTGTGCTAATTTATTGCACTAGTGTGCAATGACAATGAAGTCAAATTGAATCTAATCAAATCAGGGGATCAATTATGAATTCAAGCTAATGTACTTTTTGGATTTAAAAAAAAAAAAATGTTGCAGGCTCTGATAACAGATAACAGATATTGATCCCATGCCAAAGACATTTTTGACATCTGTACAACACTTGTTGCTTCTTGTAGCCAGCAGGGGGAGTGTTGAGACTGAAGAACTGACACACAGACACACACACACACACACACACACATTTTGACACACCTTTTGGCAGCGAGCAGTGAGACTGATGCAAAGGTGAACGACGCGATAGGAGCCCCGGTTATTTTTTTTCCAGCCGAGCCTGCTTCAATTTCAACGCTTTCATCTGTGAAATAATGGCAGCAGGCTGAAACATTGTCATTTCCCACGGAATTAAATGAAAGAACAGAGAGCGACAGACTAATTGTGACACACTGAGAGCAAAGAGGCAGACTTAAGGCCGAGACAGGTTAGACAGGACAGATAGGAAAGACAGATTTCAAAAAGGAGAGAAGACAGATGAGGAAAGACAGGAGGACATGACAGTGGAGGGGAGCGTGGGGGTGACAGCCAAAAGGGATACAACTATAGGATAGGAGAGATGAGGGAGAGAAGACTGGGCTGGGATGGTAGAGAGCCTTAAGGAGAATGAGGAGGAGGCGAGGAGGAGAGAGAGAGAGAGAGAGAGAGAGAGAGAGAGAGAGAGAGAGAGAGAGAGGGAGAGAGAGAGAGAGAGAAAGAGAGAGAGGGGAAGAAAAGGTGGAGGCAGTAAAGCGGTTATGGCGCTAGTCTTTCCTTTGGCAGTCACAGGTGAGATGAGGGCAGACACCTCTATTCCAGTATTCCAGCAAAGGGCAGACCAGTGGCACTTGCAGGCTCCGGGGTCTGCTGAATATTACATGAGCATGTCAGTCTGTGAACACACACGCACACACACACACGCAAACACACACATACACACACACAGACACACACAGACTGAAGGGGATGAGTGGCTGAAGTCAATGGGGTCTCAAAAGATGGAGGGATCAGACTCGGGGGAGGTGGGCGAGCGTTTCCGAGTGTCAGGCTGGATCTTCACTGGATCAATGCGCTTTCCTCTTCGCTGACTCCACGGAATATTCATTCATAATACATGCACATACGGGACCACTATGGTCAACATGATGGGGGTTGAAACAGGGAACATAGAGCACATCTTCAAATCCACAAGATCTCCATTTGTATCTGAAAAAACACTAACACTGTCTCCATGTTGTGGCTTTGAAACATATGTTCTGCTCTCTCACTTTGTCGAAAGCATCTTTGAGTATGTAAAATGAATGAAATATATTCCCTCTTCATTATTATCATCAGTAACACTGAGCACCACAGCCCAACTCTACCTTTTCAGACCGTATATAAAGAGGGAGTTTCAGAAAAATAACTGCCAGATTTTTAATCTCCCCACAGGCAACAGCAGTTTTTAAGAAACTATTTCTTCATTTGAAAGTAGGTCCAATGAAAACTACAGTATTGAGAGTAACAAGGACATGATTGATTTAAAAAAAAAAAAAAAAACGCAATTTTTCAGCAAGTGACATTCCATTCACCTCCGGAGACAGAACTCGTACTTTCTCTCGGCTGGTTTCAGGACTCGCAAAATGAACTCTTTCAGAATGTATTATTTAAGGTTATTTTTTGGGGGCTTTTTCCCTTTATTATAGTGGAAAGAGATGAAAGGGGGAGTGAGATGGGGGATGTTCGTTCCTGTGTGTTCCTGTCAGAGATGACCTGTCAATCAGACGGCATGGGAGGTGGGGGTGCACGATTCAGAAAATGTAACAGTTCAATATACATTTTTGGCTCAAGTGAAGGACACCGATATAGGATATTTGGAACCGATGTGCATATACAGTAACAATGGAAATCTAAGTCCAAATATCTTTTTGGAATGTTACAAACTCCCAACACAAAAATGTATTAAAGGCTTAAAATGTAAAAAATGTAAAAAATGGAAACCCTACAAATAAGACAAAAAAAAAGTAATAAATAAAAACAATAATAGATTCCTGGTGTCTGAAAGTAGCACACGTTTCAATAATTTACAAATAATCTGCAAATTGCCAAATATCAGCCCCGATATTCGGTCAAGCTCATTTTTGGTAAATCCCTGATGCCTTGGCTTAATTAATCTTTTTTAATTGATATTTTTGGAAGTTTTTTTGTATTGCAAATGTATATTGACTTTATACCAAAACAGTCTCATCTATTAGCCGTTTCTATCCTGACAACATTAAACCTCTGCTTTTCCCACTAGAGGCCGACTCTCAGTCTAATGCTGTAGATGCTCTAGCTCCCTCTAACTCCAGAGTGATAGAGAGCAGAGCAGAGCCTCCTGCCTCTCCCTTTGTTCGGGGGGGTGGGAGGGAGACAAACCAGCTTTATGGATTAAAACCCGTCGACAGTAACGGGATGTTGGTCCATGGACAGCTTTGATTGTGTCTTCACTCGCGCTATTGATTTCCTCCCCGCTGGCCATCACTCAGCCTGTCTGGAAGTGAGTTGTGGAACTCTTTGTGTCTCGCCCACCTCTGTCAGTCTCCAGTCATTTGGAGAGCACTTGTGTGTGTGGATCAGTGTTGGGAGTAACGCGTTACAAAAGTTACAGCAGTAATATAACGCATTACTAATTACCTTTGGTAATATACATTTTTGGTGTATTTCCTGCACTCTTGCCTACATTCTAAGTTGTTGTCCATCATCCCGTCCTCTTTCAGTCACTCTGTTTTCTGATTTTTGTATACGTCTGGAGACAGTAACTGTTAAATAAAAATTAACAAATTTAAACTCAAGTGAAGATGATGACCTCTTCTGAAGAGTCCATCATGTATAGTAATCCTCTGTGTCCTCCTTGGCTACCAGCAACTGTGTGGAGGAGGGTGGTGCGTGATCACAAAAGGTTTGTACCATGTGGATGCGCCAACAGTGTTGTCATTACTTAAAACTCCTGAAAGAATAGACAGTTAGACTCGTCCAATAAGCAAAAAGTGGAAACTGAAACTGACCAATCGCAAGTTGTGCAGCAACAGGAAAAATGGCTGCCTTTATGACGATCTAATTCCATGCAACAACCAAAGAAACAAGCAAAAAATACTATTATATACTAAATTTTCTTGTACTTTCTAGCGGTAAATAAACGGACTATGACGGAACAAATCATTTCCATGCAGGGAAATCTGTCTGCAGGCACAACTTTCCTGGACGTTCCACATCTGTTTTTTTTTTCAATCCTGATTTAGAACTGGACTGCAACACTCTTTGGTTCACTTTATATTATTTTAAAATAAGACCATATTCATGTAAGGGAAGTAAAGGAAAATTAATTTTTAGGGGAAGATACAATAAAAAGGGGCGTTCAAATAGATCTGAGAGCTTGAATATGTTGGTGAAAACTATTTGTAGCAATTTATAATAATTTTTCGGATATCAAATTGTATTGAATCATGAAACCAGTGAAGATTCCCACCCCTAGTATGCATTGTGTAGGTACATGGTGTGAGAGTGCACATGCCACAGAAAACCAGAGTGGGTGATGGCCTGGGGGAGGCACGGGCAGACACAGGCCACACAATCCACTCATAATGCCATTACAAGGAAACTCACAACTTTTAATGGCTTTTGCTCTCTGCGAAGGGGATGGAGAGCGTCTGGTGCTTTAAAATGACTGTTCTAGGGGATTAACGCTATCAGGACTCAAAAAAGCAATTTTGTTAGAAAACATGTCTTTTCCAGGAAGGTGGAAACACATGCATTAAAACGAGGCCTTCTCTACATAGCGGTGGTAAATGACCTCATTATCAGACGTCGACTAGGTAGAGAGGCTACGTGGGATTAAGTACAAACTGTCAAAACCAAATAGGAGGAAAGATAAAGAAAAGGAGACAGTGAAGGAAGGAAGGAAAAATAAAATAAAAGATGGCCATAAACAGGGACAAGAAGTAAGAACACAGTAAGCTGCCCTTATGACGCCTTCAGAGTGTGTTTGAGACACATGTTGAAAGATCAAGCTCTCACGGTCACCAAAGACAAGCTGTTTAAAAACTTGTTATCCACCCATCGGTGTGTCCATCCATCCATCCATCCATCTCTTCATCCATCCATCCATCCATCCATGATACCATTCTATTCCACAGGTTTAGATCTGTTCTCCCGTCTCTTTGGCACTCACTATTATTGTAAAGTGACTCTAGCAGTTAGCTGCCCTGCACCATCCCGTACCAGATGGAGGTTGAGATGTATGAGTAGCATTTAGCAATCCATCAGCGTTGAGAGGCCGTGGCGTGCAATAACAGCGAGCCAGCACTCGGTACTCCAGACAAAATACAGTATGAGGGCTCCATGGTGAGTGATGGTGGCATTGAGATAGCGGCATTCGATAAATGAGAGAAACAAAAATGATCCGTCAAATAGAAACTCATAAATAATTTGGTGTGTTTTCTTTTTCTGTATCAGTTATTTAGGATGCTTTGAATGCATTTGTCTGCCCTTTTAAACAGAATCAGAGGCCCATGATGGGTGGGGGGGGCAGCTGACAAAGATTAGAACATGGTGGAGAGGAGACTCTACAGACCTACAGTGCTGCTCAGAAGTTTATGAACCCATTCTAAAGTTGACGAAAAAGAGTAATAAAAAAATAATCTTTTCAAAATTGATCTAAATGCCCTAACTAAAACAAATAGGAAATATCCAACCTTTAAGAACAGCAATTTTCTTTGTGAATGGATAATGTATTGTTAATAAATCAACGTTCTTCTTAAAATACAGGGGTCATAAGTAT
>NC_048427.1:21177401-21179682 GCF_013103735.1 Etheostoma cragini | reverse complement strand
CCTGAGACCGGCTGGCCTGCATTATCATCAAGCAAGAGTACCCTGAGACCGGCTGGCCTGCATTATCATCCAGCAAGATCAAAATACTTTTTTCCAAACACATGCTGTCGAACTTGACCCAAAGAATCCTGGATAACGTGGCAGCAACCCCAACTGTGAAGAACACTGTACTGCATATAGGGTCACATGAAGTATTAAAGCAACGGTCTGAATTGCAGGAACTGGACTATGGAACTGCTGAACACAGTCAGCTCCCTAAACACAGAGGTGTTTATCAGTGGCCCTCTATCTATCTATCTATCTATCTATCTATCTATCTATCTATCTATGTAAGAGATTCAGTCGACTGTTGGCACTAAACAAATGGCTTTCAATTGATTGTACCGTTCATTCTCAGCAGTTCTTTGACAATTTTAACAATTTCTGGGAGCGCAGACATCTTTTTAAAGCAGAAGGACATATCCTTAACAAGCCAGGAGTAAAGCTGTTCACCTCTAACCTACTTTATCTAAATCTAAACAAGAAGAAGACATAAAGTGCGGTAGTGATCCACTGTAGCCCCCACCTGAGCAATGACTGGAACGTGGGAGACCACAGAGCAGAGACAAGAAATCTCAACCTCCGTTACCACCCGTCCAACACAGAGATCACGCACAATAAGGGGGCACACTCTGGACCTGATAGTCTCCAAGGGTCTGAACATTTCCAAGGTTGTGGTGACTGACGTTGCTCTCTCTGATCAATCCTGGGTTTTCTTTAACGGCACTATCTCTGTGCCCAAAAAAGTCCAAACAAAGACAATCAGAAAACGGTATATCACTGAAAACAGCAGTCAAACTTTTATTCAGCTTTTCTCCTCCGCACCCGCCCCTCTGGGCTCTCAGTCACTGAGCTCGTAGATCATTTCAACTGTAAAATTACAAATGTTATTGATGCCATTGCTCCCACCAAGGTCAAAGGTCCTCATTCTGGAACAAACTCCCAGAAAACTGCAGATCCGCTGCTACTTTCAGTTCTTTTAAATCACGGCTGAAGACCTTTCTTTTTAATGTTTTATTTTAATGGCTGTTTGTTTCTTTAATGTTTCATTTCTTTTACTGCACTGTAACTTTTATTCTCGTGTTTCATCTGTCTTTATTTTTTATTGTTTTTATGTAAAGCACCGATAAAAATGACTTGCCTCTTTGGGAATTTAACATAGGGGGGTGTATACTTATGCCCCCTGTATTTTAACATAGGGGGGTGTATACTTATGCCCCCTGTATTTTAACATAGGGGGCGGTATACTTATGCCCCTGTATTTTAAGGAAGAACATTTAATTATTTATGAAAAATTATTCATTTACAAAGAATATTGGTGTCCTTAAAGGTTGGATTCTTCCTAATTTAAGTAAGTAAGGCATTACGATCAATTTCCAAGAGAGGATTTTTGTAAACCCTGTTTAGTCAACTTCAGCATGGCTTCCTAAACTTAAGAGCACCACTGTAGACCTAGCAGAGAATTAGGCCTATTAAATCCCAATAACACAATACATCACAATGAAAGGTCTGTTACAAACTCAGACACACCACTAAGATAGCTCTTCCCCTCTTTCTACCAATTAGGAAAGAAAATAAAGAAAGAAATGGCCATCTTTAACTCCCAATGACAATGAAAGGTTCCAGCTTCACTTCCATTCATAAAACCCTAGTTACATACTGTATGTATGCAAGACTCCGGCACCTCTGGCCCAATCACACATGACAAGTCTGATTCTAAAACTACATTTATTAAAAATGCTGTTCTTGTTACCTGTGTAGTACCACTCACATGGAAATGCATGGCATTTTCCATATTTTCCTGAATATAATAGTATAGAGTGTGAAATGCCTGTTAAGATGAAACAAGTAGGTCTGTAAATAAAGAAGCTGTTGAAACTAACCCTCCAGTAAGAATTATTTGCCAGCCGTCTTTGAACCAGCTCTATTCGGGGTGTAACTGTTTGCATTGCTAGTGCAGGCTGCGGCGTTGCATCATGCTGTGCGGTGCGCCGTCTCAAATGCATGGGCACACCAGCGAGGCAGGAAGTGCTTGCAACACACAGACAGGATGTGAGGAAACAGCAATCAGTGCACTTTCTCTGGGTCTGCAGGCAATAAAGTGAACTCTCCAACGGCGTACAGTAGAGGTATTAGATCATGCATAATGAAAATGTGTAACATGGAATGAAGTGGTAAACATTAACATTATTTTAATGTTCTGGTTTGATAGTCGGCAAGCCAAGCGGGGGGGGGGGGGGGG
>NC_048427.1:21175238-21177305 GCF_013103735.1 Etheostoma cragini | reverse complement strand
CACACACACACACACACACACACACAAAGAGCTGCCCTCTTGCAGATCTAAGTGCATATGCTCTGCTAATTACTTTCCCATTTATACCCAATGCCATGAGGCTCCTTTCACAGCTGCAGAATAACAGAGTAGCAGTGAATTGCACCGCCTCTGAACGCATCCTCTCTGCTTCCTCTGCAACAATTCAGTAATCATTTCAGTATTGATGTGAGCCTTGAGGGCGTTTACCTATCAGGCTCCTCTCCTGTGGAACCAGGTTCCAGTTTGGGTTCAGGAGGCAGACACCGTCTCTGCATTTAAGAGTAGGCTTAAGACTTTCCTCTTTGTTAAAGCTTATAGTTAGGGCTGGCTCAGGAGAGTCCTGAACCATCCCTTAGTTATGCCGTTATAGGCCTAGACTGCTGGGGGACTTCCCGTGATGCATTAAGCACCAATCTTCTCCTCCTTCTCTTCATCCCAGTAATGCATGTTACTAACTCAACTTCTTCCCTTTCCCAAAGTCTTGTGCTCTCTCTCCCCCGTAGTCATGTGCTCCCCATCCCCCCTCTTCTCTCCTCCTATCTCTTCCTAAAGGTCTTTCTGGCTCTGGATGTGTGGTTGGAGTCACCTCCAACCACACTCAATGGTCCTCCGGCACGAGTATTGATGCCGGAACCAGTGAGCTGATTCAGACTGTGCTCTTGTGACATCTCTGGATTACCTGGGTAATGTATCAACGCTTATGTAAGGAATTATCCATCCTATAGCATTTTAATTATGATGAAATGAATACAAAGATATATATCTGGCTATTGTAATCAGCAACTTGATAAATGAAAAGCAAGGAATTGTGACATTCAGCTAATGAGTAAGATAAAGGCAGAAGCATTGAAGAATAGGTTCAGATTTTTTTCCAGCCTACAGTATGTCTGTACAATAAGTCTGAAAAAGTCGGATCTTTTGCATGAAAATGTTGCTGTGAAAAGTGATTGTTTCATGTCTCACTGAGGAGAAGAAAACCCAAAACTCTGTGTCCATATGGACGCCATTTTCTTCAAGTTGTGCTCTAACTGAATGTGAGGGGAACGTTGAATATGAAATGAATACATACAGAGAACAATTCAAACCGACCAACAGACTCAAATAGTCTGCCTCATAAGCCTTTTAACCAGGAGTGATAAAAAATCTGGATTCCAATTGAATCGTTTTGTGTTGCTCCCTGCTAGAAAACCCATTTTTATTACTCCACTGGAAAACTCAAACATATAAACCATTTTATGAAAGGTACTAAGATTTCAAATGAATATTTATTTAAACGAGGCCGTGTTAGACTTCCTTGTTCATGCCTACTGTACATTCCTAACCATTCCAAGTGAGTCTAACCACCGTCTGTTTGGTGGTCTAACCTGATCAGTCTTCTGCTGAGATTCCACATTAGGCCCATAAAACCCAAAGAGTGGGACTAAACGGGTCTGTAATCCTCCCAATGAGAGACAGAAGAGGAGCAGAGTAAGAGGAAGGACAATGGGAGACTTTACACCATGCAGAACTTGACACACATTCTTGAACACTATAGTAAGCTTTTTTCTGGGAGGGTCTTGAAAACTACAGTAGGCTGTATGACAATGTTGTTTTCAATATAAAAAATAAAAAAAACATATCCAAAAAGCAGCCAATCCCCTTTTCAGCAATAAAATGAGAAAAAATTATGAAACAAGAAATCAAGGGACATTTAAAATAGATAAAAATGTTCTAGCTATATCTCATAGCTATATCTCATAGCTTGAATATATTGATGAAAACCATGTGTAGCAATAACTAATAATGTGGAGGTGGTGACGGCTGGTGAATATTCAAATTTTACCAGCCACTCAACTGATTGCCATTGCTTTTTTCTTCCTCTTCCATATTGTTCCAGCATTGGCTGGTGGATGGTGCTAATTTAGAATCCTGGTGAATCGTGATATCAATTAGATATGTATCAGGATAATCATAATCCAATCCAATCGAGAGACCAGTGAAGATGAACACTCCTAATTAACAGTAACATTTTTCCTGCCTCCCTCTAACTGTAATATACGTCCCCTC
>NC_048427.1:21169772-21175138 GCF_013103735.1 Etheostoma cragini | reverse complement strand
TACACACTCACACTGTATGTCTGAAAATATACTGTACATTAAAATGTATCCAACATATTATTGTAGATTAAAAAACATTTTAATGTATGTGTAATGTAACATTGATGATCGGCTTACTGGCCCATATCTAATGTAGCCATCAGGTAAAAATCCACTGATACAGTTAAACTTAATAATAATAATAATAATAATAATAATAGTAATATTAATAATTCATTACATTTATATAGCGCCTCATCGTAGACACTCAAAGCGCTTCAGATGGGGGGACTTCTCTCACATTTTAACATTAAAACATGACATACATATATGAATATGCCAACAATTTTTATATTAAGAGCTTAGTATTACACCATAAAAAGATTATGTGTCAAGGCTTTGTAGTTATTGTAGGCCCAGTTCATTATGTAACTCTTTTTCAAACAGTATGTATAGTAAGCGGAGGTGTCCTAATACCGTTACTAGTATCGGTACAGGCTCAGATACTGCCTTAAACGCTGGTACGTATGGGAGTTTAGATACAATGGTTTAAAATCGGGAGAAAATCTACCTCACAGTAGGTTGTTTCTGTTCTTTTTTCTGTTATAACTGATTGTCAAACTGGATAATAAAAGAAAGTTCTGTGGCGTTCATTGTTTGGGAGTTTAACCTGAGCCAGGCCGACAAATATAGAAATCATATCTCATCCATACAGGGATAGTAGTATGCAGCTGTTAAAACAAATTAAAGATATGACCCACTGGTATGGGATCAGCACTCGGTATCGGCCGATACCAAAGTATCAGGATTGGTAACGGGAGGGAAGACATGGTACCGGACCAGCTCTAGTAAGGGGTCCCTGTTCTGTTTATTTTTACGGGGTGCTTG
The DNA here is from genome assembly GCF_013103735.1 of Etheostoma cragini. Classification (NCBI taxonomy): domain Eukaryota; kingdom Metazoa; phylum Chordata; class Actinopteri; order Perciformes; family Percidae; genus Etheostoma; species Etheostoma cragini. The sequence continues at coordinate 21,174,271 of NC_048427.1, read as the reverse complement.
GCCTAAAAACACTAGACGTTGAAGACTCCTACTCTGCATGTGCAGTCCAGCGGGAGACCAGCTTAAGCGTAGGATGAAAGTGAGGAGTTACACTTACATAAGCAGATTCTTGTGGAGGTGTACTTTTGAGCTGTTATTTGATTTGTGTTTTATGTATCCACTCTAGACTGACCTGATAGGATGTCAGTGTAAAAGTACACTGCTCTTATTAACCGGAATTATGTTGCAGCAGGGCTGCTTGATGGTAGTACATATTGGACTTTAACTTATCATTGCACCTACAATAATGTAGCTGTCCTCAATTTAGGTCATTCTGGACATCTCATCTGTGATTTGTCCTGCCTCCTCTGTGTGTTTGTGCGTGTTTGTGTGTGTGTGCATCAGTTGCGGGGGGGACCAAAGCAGCTCCGCCCGCTGCGGGAGCCGGCAGGATTGAAACAGCAGCGACTTTCACTATAGTAAAAAATCATTCCAGCGTACATTGATGTTAAAATGTGTCCATGTCGGCAGGACGTCTATCTCTGTACGTCGTGTTGGTTAATATGAGATGTTCGAGTCACACACGTCTCGTTTTCATATCATAAACAAGGACAACATTTGACCCGTTCTTACTCCTGATTGGTCAGTGGCTGCTTGTGGGACTGCTGGGAATGTTGCGAGTGATGAAAATGCGATGGGGGGCCCCGGCTGGCAATTAATGTCTTCTAGTGATGCAGGACCCTGATTGGTCCGGGCCCGTAAGCAACTGCGTACCCTGCTTACCAAGTTAGTTATGCGTCCGAATCACTTGATTGTCATTGGCTACCTGCCAATGTGGCAGGTAGATTGACAGTGTTACCCGGCAATTGCAAAATTTTCCCGCATTTAGCGGCTGGTCAGGTGTTAATTTCCGGCCCTGAACGGGATTATTCATTGTGTTTTGGAAATATGTTGCATTCATTGAATTTAAAAAGAAAACTGTGAAAACACCTTGAACTTTGACGTTTCCCTTCAAACTTGTCCCCTTCCAACAGCTTTCTCTCATTCAGAAGACAAAGACAAAATAAGAGTTGACTTGCGGAACTTATTGTGGAAAAATGATAATTTTTCATTCCTCGTTTACTCTGTTTTTGTGAGCTGAAATCGCAGTAACGATTGCAAATTAGATTGTTTCACAGCCCAATGTTGCAGCAACAAAGGGTATCCATGTGTGTTTGAGACTGCTCAAAACCTCGTCTGGTGAATGAAGTCTGATTACTAACTCCTCTAGAGGCGTTAATGTTGTAAAAAATACACCAAACTGTAGCTTAATGAATACAGCACAGGATGTAAAACAGGGCTATCAAACTCAATTTTACTAAGGGCCACACAGGAAAATGAGAATCACATAAAGAGCCAGACAAGTATAGCACCAGTAATTGATGTGCTTTTATTTAATAAAAAAATAAAAACTGTATTTCTGGATGTCTCATAAAGCTGTCACTTACAGTTTGGTTGACATTACGCCCTCACAAAGTCACCCAAAAAGTTCCTTAGCCATTATAGAGTTTAGCAAATCAAACTCTCTGCTTCTGGGGGAATGTCAGCGTCTCAAAGTCGGCAAATCTGCCAAATTCTGCTTTGGGTGCCTGTTACACATTATTATTACAGTCTGAATAACACCCATGTATTGTGTGAAGCTAAGTTGAAATTTTAGGGCTGCAGACTGATCTCATGAAATGGCGTATGCATGACACGCCGACTTGTTATCAAGACGCACACTCGCTTTTTAGCGCGTTTATCACCGCCATTTGGCCTCCATTGACTTACATTACCTTGCTATATAGTGTGTATTCACGCCGCAGCGAGTAGTATGAAAGGGTGAAAATACACAGGGCTTTCACCCAGGAGGCGTTTCCTCAACTCAAGCCTCGCTTCATCATGTGGGGGGCTGGATCTGAATTTGCTAGGGGCCAGATTTGGCCCGCGGGCCTTGAGTTTGAGACGTGTGATGCAAAAGAAAAACACTAACTTCATTTAATATACCGAAAGAATCTGACATAGTAGTCATGAAATGCTTAACAGGACAAGTCTGTTACTTACTGTCAACAAGTGAGTCTAGTAAGTAAGTAGGTCAAGTCGTGGTTGGTATAAACAGTCTCAAGTCAGTTTGAGAACATGAAAATTGTGTATGCACCTACTGAATTTCATCTTCCAGCTTTTATTATGATTTGACTGATGTAGGATAATGCTGCATGTTTTGCACAGCTGTATTTAACCTCTAATTATGTTGAGTAGGGTTTCCTCCATATGTGTTTTCAGCACTGTTTTGACCCTGTGGCTGCAGTATATTGTATTACTTAGATTTGTGAGGCGAAGAGTTGCAATTCCCTCAAGGCTGTGGCAGGATTGTGGGTTCAGGAAGTTAGGCAAGGTGATAAGGCAGCAGGGATAAAACAGCCTAGACATGCTTACTGGCTGGATCTTGCCTCAATCACACCCAAGATTAGTAATGGATGCCTGCAGCACCTAGGTCACCCAGTGGACACATACACTAGCTCTCAAACACACACACACACACACACACACACACACACACACACACACACACACACACACACACACACACACACACACACACACACACACACACAGGTGGGAGTAGTTGAGGTGTGTGTGTTTGTGCACGTGACACAGCGGCCTCCACTATATCTCTGTCCCATTCCCTGTGGGAGTGCAGCCTATCCAAGTGTCAGCCGACCTGGCAGGCAATCAGAGCTCAAAATGTCATCCATAGACAGAGCCTTCCCTGGCCAGGCCGGCCACCACAAAGACCATCCATTTATATCTGTCCTCACACACACACACACACGCACACGCACACACGCACACACACAGGTAGAACATGAAAAAAATGATAACCAATGTGAAGACAACATTTTTCTCTGAGGCAGTATTTCTGTATTTGATCACAGAAATACGTCATCAGATTAAACTCGCCTGGTAACAACATTTTTGATTTGAAGGTATCTTTTATACACATTCCCAAGCGGCCCATAAATTTACTCGCCCTCTTCCACGGTGAGCCATCGACCAGTTAACAGTCATGTGTCTGCTGGCTTTTCATGGGCCACTTGATTATTGAGCGCGCACTCATGCCAAATCTGAGATAAAAGCTTTAAAAAGGAGCACAGAGGAGGCATTTACCAGCTTGTATTACTACAATCTATCATTCTCTGATGGTTGCGCGATGCACAAGAGAACTGCCCTAGCTTGTGTTACCGCCACGCTGGAGAAAGCCACTTTACAAGAACAATAAAAGGCAAACACAATTGATACACAAAGAGAGAGCAGCGCTGAGGATCAACAGCAGGCTGCTCTCACATTTCAAAAGCTTGTTTGAAAGTCTGGGAGGGGAAGTGTATTGTAGTGTGTCCATATCCATAAATATCTGTTACATTCAATATGTTCCTCATTTCAGGGTGGTGGCAAGTGCTGTCTTATGATATGTGATTTGATGCATGGGGGAAAGAAGAATGTTGTATTATTGTCCCTGGTCTTTTACCGCAGCAAGGTCACAGAAGTCAATGTGTAAAAGAACACGCATTGTGGTCTCGTTAGCCCAAGATATGACCTTCAAAACTACATTCAATTCTTCTTTTTAGACATCCATTAGCAATAATTGACTAAATGCACCCCACTCTTATCAAAAAGGCTACAGTGCGATGTGAACACCCAGCAACTCTCTGCACTGGCCAATCAAATATGTGAAAAGTGCACAAGGTTGTTCAAACTTCCAACACAATGTGAACAAGTGTTTACGATCATGGTTCAATATGATGCAAATGCTTCATCTTAAAAATAGTCACTCACAGGTCAAACCTCAGTGTCCCTCCTCCAGAGCACTATGGAAGAGGGTCTGGCCAGTGCACAGCAGTCTGAGATAGTAGAATAACATGCTCTAGTTAATTGGCATTTCTTTAAACCAATCACAATCATCTTGGGCGGGGCTAAGCTCCGGACGGAGCCACGGTGCCTCTGCTAAACAGTCTCAGAGTCTGATTGGACAGAAAGTCTAGCTAGCTGTCAGGATTTACCCTGCAGAGATCGGAGGACCAGGTTACCGTAGTCCTCAGAAATCCACCAGAAGTTAGAACGCCAAGACAAAAGAGCCCAAGGCAACGGATGCAAGGAAGGCTGAAGAGAGGACTGAGGACTATATAAGGCCCAGCACACATATGTCAAACTCAAGGCGCTGCTCACGTTTTGATCTGGCCTGCATATCAATTTGGGTTCACAATACATTGTATTTAGTTGTGTGCCTGGCTCTAGTGGCTGGCTCTATTCTGCAGCAAGGCTGAACTTTGGGAAAGAGACTTCAGATATAGTATTATGGGACCAATAAGGTCTTTATAAAAGAGACTTCAGATACAGTATTAGAGGACCACCAGAACCTTTTAGTCATATTCAGTAGCTGATATAAGTTTGATGCTATCACCTGAGATTGCTTTGTTATTTGTCACACACACACACACACACAC
>NC_048427.1:21168702-21169762 GCF_013103735.1 Etheostoma cragini | reverse complement strand
ACACACACACACACACACACACACACACACACACAGGAGCCTGACATTTCCATTCTCACTGTGGCATTTAGTGCTACCTTACCTTGGGCCTGTCCCACCTTGACACACAGCTGCGTCTGCAGAAGGAAGACACAGCTCACACTGACATCACTCACACCTGACTAAAGACCGCCGGCCAACCGGATAAACAAATTTGATTGGCGACACACACACACACACACAAAAACAATCCTGATGTGATTCATATCTTTGTACGAGTGTGTGTTGCACATGGGCCTGCAACCTGAATGCATTAGGAAGAAGGTATTTGGAAAAGGAAAAAAACAAACATTTTCAGCGAGCATCTTTGGCCTTGTCACTGAACAGCAAGTTTGGAGAGAGAGGGAGGATCAAAGGCGAGTGGAGCGATGGCCTCTGGCGGTGGAGACTCACCCCGTGGAGAAGGTGAAGGACAAAGTCTCTCTGACTTCCTCCTCCTCCTTGTCCTTCTGCTTACTTTCAACCCAACCTGAGCTTTGTTCACCGTGTGCTTTGAAGCAGACTGCGAACTTCGTGTCCTAATTTCACTTGTCACAGTCGCTTATGCTTATGTTAACTACAGTCGTTTTTTCCATCCACTTCTTCCTGCCCTTTCCTGTGCTGCTGTCTGTCTCTGTGGCTACTGGTGGCCACATGAGGTCACATACTCTTCTATGCAGCCTGTTCTCATTAAGAATTAGTTCAAAAAGCTACGAAAAGTTAAGCCCTGTAATCCGTAAGTGTTCCACGTTTTTTTTAGCTGTGTGCACCACACTGACTGCACACTGGACTTACAAGCCGGGGAGCGAAGTTCGTTTCTCGGGAGAAAGACTTTCACGTAGGAATTGCGTGTTCCCTGAGTGTGTTTTAATCCTTTTTCTGAAACTTTGTCATTTTGGTGTCTAAACCTATCTTCACACGTCACAATTTGTGGCCTAAATTCCCCTGTTCTCGGGTTAACTCAACCCCCAACGACCGCTGATACAACAGAGCACCAGTGGATGACCACCATGGGGATGACCACCATGGGGATGACCACCAT
>NC_048427.1:21156732-21168375 GCF_013103735.1 Etheostoma cragini | reverse complement strand
GATGACCACCATGGGGATGACCACCATGCGGATGACCACCATGGGGATGACCACCATGGGGATGACCACCATGGGGATGACCACCATGCGGATGATCGACATGGGGATGATCGACATGGGGATGACCACCATGCTGATGAACACCATTGCTGCAAAATGGGATTGTCAAGCAGACATAATGACAGCACATGTATAATTAAAGATCCATTCTTGGCGCCTGTGTATCGATACAGTATTGCCACTGAAAATATCGTGATACTATGCTGTATCCATTTTCCCCCGCCCCTAGTGTGCATAAATTTTCGTACGGGGTCATACGGACTCTTTCATGAGCATGTGTTGATTTAAGATGCCACTCAATAAGCAGCACAAGTTGAAAGATATCTTTAGAAACAAACTTTGTTTTTCATGGTTGGAAAAAGCAGCTAGTGGTCTGTAATAATATATGTAAGAGCATTTAGCTTCTTACATATGTAATTTTAACATGTTTCACTCTGGCAAATGCAAAACTCCCTTGATCCATTTTAAATACACACATATGAGAAATGGGGAAAGAAAGATAATCTCCTTAGCTGTGGTAGCTAGTATTCTTGAACTCATTATCTTGGGAACTCTGTCTCTTGTAATGGCTTATGGACTGTGATCATTATTATTAGATATCTTATGAATAGTGGACCTACTGACTTTATCCACCTGCATCTTAGTTATGTTCTAAGTAACCAGCATAATAATTAACTGGGATCCTGAGATAACAATTTCCCATGTTAAGATAATGTGATAATTATTGTTTAGTGATTGAGTAATCAAAAGTTTTCATATTAAAGGTCCCATGACATGTTTTTATTCGGATGCTTTTATATAGACCTTAGTGGTCCCTAATACTGTATCTGAAGTCTCTTTTATATAGACCTTAGTGGTCCCTAATACTGTATCTGAAGTCTCTTTATATAGACCTTAGTGGTCCCTAATACTGTATCTGAAGTCTCTTTTATATAGACCTTAGTGGTCCCCTAATACTGTATCTGAAGTTTCTTTTATATATGGTCCCCTAATACTGTAACTGAAGTCTCATTATATAGACCTTAGTGGTCCCTAATACTGTATCTTAAGTCTCTTTCCCAAAATTCAGCCTTGGTCCAGAATTCCAGCCACTAGAGCCAGTCCCACAATGAACTTACCTTAGTATGTGCCATTTTTGAGTCTGTAGCTTTTGAGGAGGGGGGGGCGGGGGGGGGCAAGGTGGAGGCTGGCGGTTTGGCCTTGACCAACCGCTAATTTGCTCGTTTGAAAGCCATGATCTCTCTCTCTGGGGGGGGGGGCAAGTCAGAGAAAGGGGAGGTAACCTTGCCCCTTATGACCTGATAAAGAGAGAATTCCAGATTGGCCCATCTGAGCTTTCATTTTCTGAAAGGCAGAGCAGGATACCCGGGGCTCGGTTTACACCTATCACCATTTCTAGCCAATGGGGGACCATATTGTACCATTATTTTTATACCATATAATGTTAGAAAATCCTCATAAAGTGACATTTTAATGCCATGGGACCTTTAACAGTGAATCCAACAATAGAACCCAGAGTGACGTACTGTACCAGCCAACTCTGCAGCCTTTGTTTCCAGTGGCAGTAGGAAGTAGACCCTGATACCTGACTGTGGTTAGTCCAGCTCTAAATCTTTCAAATTGAGGGGCCTATTTGTAACCACCGCAGTTCTCACCTTTACTCTTTCGGTTCTTTCTATTCATTCACTTGTTCAGCATGCCTTTTCTCCTTCTGGCAATTTTGTTCATAGTATGCATGATTCAAATAAAGAGATTTTGGAACAACTCAATGAAAGCTAAGAAATAAAAGTCACAAAAAAAGTTTAAGTTTAAACTAATACATAGCCTGTAGTGAAAATGTGTTTCATGGGAGTCTCAAGTCTGATTATTATGTTTGGATGTTCTCTCTTCACATTTAGACAGCTATGTTATGTTGATTGGGAGAACTAACCCACTCATTGTAAGTCACTCCAGATGAAGGGTAAACAAATACTTAAAACTTCAACTGTGGTTGTATTCATTAATATTGTTATTAAGACATGTACTCTCCAGAGAGTTCTCAGCAAAAGTGGAGTCATTTGTCGGTGTTAATTAGTGTCTTTGTATTAAAACCAAGGCTATTGTGACACAAGAGGAATGAGAGGAAGACATGAAATGAACACAGTGAATAAGGATGCTCAGACGGATGCAGTGCCGGGGGAAAGAAACAGACAGAGACATTGACAGGGGCTCAGTTGGGGCAAAACCGGAGAGGCGTCACTCATGCCGTCTTCTTTATGGGAGATAATGGAGAAAAAGAGCTTACAACACATTGTTCTCCTCATGCAAACCTCCACAAAATGAACTGCACTCAATGGCACAAGTGGGAGGAAAATGTAAGAGGAAGACAGAAAGCCAGAGAGGAATCAGTCAGACGGATGTTAAGTATCTCTGTTTGCTGCTATAGTTAACAGCCATGTATCTTCCTGGCGTCTTTACATCAGAAACCTTTCATTGCTAATCACCCCATCTTCACTGTAATGTGCTGGGGGGTTAGACATCAACATTTCCAAAGCAGTGTACGAGATGCTGTTCAAGCGTAAGAGCCCCAATTCACAGGTCCGTGTTAAAAAAAAGCTACCCAAGGTTGTGATGCATGGAGTAACAGCAAATTGCCATGGGTCAAACCCAGGCAGCTGCGTTAAGGACTGAGCCTTGGTTAATGAGACGCATGCTCAACCAGGTGAGCTACCAGGGTGCCAAACATTTAAATTTTTCATTAAGAATGGGGAGAGAGAGAGAGAGAGAGAGAGAGCTGTCAGATGAGTAATGATCTGGGCACCATTTTCCTTTAAAGCCTTGGTCTACCAAGCCAACCAGTATCTGAATATGACCATACAAATATGACGTGGGGAGTACCCCAAGGCTCTGTTCTGGGGCCTTTTCTGTTTAACAATTACATGTTTCCACTGGCTTGGATTATGGAAAACAACAAAATAAATGACTTTACTTATGCGGACGAGACCCAAATTTACATAATCTCATCCCCAGGGGACTATAGTCCAATACAAAAAGTCAATAAGTGCATTGAACAAATTAACGACTTGATGTGCCAGAACTTTTTGAAATTAAATGAAGGAAACAAACTGAGGTGGTTGTGTTAGGAGCTAAAGAGGAATTTTAACACATTAAGACAATTACAAAGTCAGCCTATTATCACCTTAAGAACATATCAAGGGTTAAAGGACTTATGTGTCAACAGGATTTAGAAAAACTTCCATGCTTTTATCTTTAGTAGACTAGACTACTGTAACAGTGTCTTTACAGGTCTCCTTGAAAAATCAAATCCTCACTAAGACCAAGAGAGTGGATCACATCACTCAGTGTTCAGTTTCTATGCTCCTCATATCTAGAACAAACTCCCAGAAACTGCAGGTCTGCTGCTACTCTCAGTTCTTTAAAATCAAGGCTAAAACACTTTCGCTTTGATGTTGCCTTTCCTTAAAAAAAAAAAAATCGAATACTGCATTGTAACTTTTATTCTCGCATTTTTAAAAATATATTCACTGTTTTAAACTGCTGTCTCTTATGTAAAGCACTTTGAACTGCCCGGTACAAATAAAGCTGCCTTGGCTTTAAAGTTTCACAGTGAGTGGGATTCCACCCCTCTGGGCGTGAGGCAATATTGAGTGAGGTTTACTGTGAAATCTGTTAACATGTGCCTCCTTGGCAGGGTCCAAACACTTGATTGATGAGGAAACAGCACGGGATTTAGTGCCTCTTTTGCTGCGCCCTGACGCCTCAACTACCCGCGCATCAGCACCCAGGAAAATATGGCCACAAATTGAAACCATGGGGGAAGGAAAATATATATGGTACCCTTGAACTTTTTCCAAATTCATTTTCTGGGGGGAAACACAATTTGTGGGACGCTTGCACTGCAGAAAGAAATAGGTCTTGGTAGGGGGTGAGAAATGAAAATGAAGGAAACGATATGGAGTCGGGGGGGTTGTGTGTGGAACTGATTCCACAGCTTCTGGCTCGACCGGCGCGCTGTGATGTGGCTGACACCTCTACAGACAAATTTATTTAGCTCAGCAGTCTGAATTAAAACTCAGCAGGGCCTCTGTGCTGTTTACCTATTCAGAGGAGGCTGCCACTCTTAACACAGGCAATGCAATGTGTAGATGAAGGATGCAGGGGAGGCCGTTATTGATGAGGTTTATTCCACCTCTCATGACTCACCCAGCTGACAGAGGTATGCTTGCTCAAGTCCTCAGTTTCCCTATAATTCTATATCATGAAAATAGACATTTTCAGTTTGTTGGTGTGTATTTGGTGCCTGCTAGACCGGCCTGCATTGTTTAATCCTCATTGGATTTCCTGGACTTACTCACGTTAATTCATGCATTCTCCCAAAGATTGGGATCTATTGGAATGCATGGGGCAGCGACTTTGAGAAAGAAAGAGTGAAATAGACGGCGGATCAGATTGGACGACTGCAAAAATGGAAATATGGAGGAGAGGAGCAAGGAAGTCAAAAGGAGGAGAAAAGGGTGGAAAGCAGCTGATAGCTGACGGGTAAACAGGCCTGACACGGACTGGAATGAAGAAGCGTCCCCCGGTGGCTGGGACTTTGGAGAGAATAAATGCCAGTGTTACCAACAGCCCAAACCAGTATTCATCTCCTAGATAGCCTTCATGGCCGCCGTGCATTAGAGGAAATAGCACGCTAAGCCACAGAATCATTCAATCTTGCCTGCACGCTCCCCGAGTGCTGCCTGCAAACAGCCAAGGCCCAGTGCAATAAGGAATGATGGAGGAGCCGAGTGTACAAGCAGCCCCATCCACCGCAGCGTTTTACATTTTAATCACATCACACAATAAGACAGGTGGAAATCAAATATGGGCCGGGGAAGTGGAAGCAATTAACAGTGGCAGTGGGAGGAAGAGACAGAAGAGGGTGGAAAGAAAAGTGAAAAAGAGTTCTTGGTCATGTCAGCTTTAATCGACGTATTAAAAACAAAAGGCTTTAGATTAGATTTGGAGGTTTTTAATTCTCTGGGCATTGATTTAAGGTTGGATGCACAGAGAGTATTTAATGGTATTAAAATCATTGGAAGTGTTCAAAGCCGTAGAAAAGAGGATTAGTTCTATTTTGTCCTGTTTGGGGAAAGTGACCTTGTTTACCCGTAAAGTGCCACATTGGTCTGACGGAGGGCTTACCAGGACACGTAGCCACTGGTCCAACTGAAAATGAAACTCCAAATGAATTGCTCCTTAGATTATTCTCCAGACCTCAGGAGAGTTTTATCCCTTATGCAGCAAACCATCCAGAAACTCCAGGAGAGGCCGGAATCAGACAAAGACACCTACTCTACGTGTAATTTTCCTGGCCCTGGGCCCAAGTCAAATGGAGTCTTATGGAGTCAAATGGAAATCTTATGTTTTGCTAATTTCCCCCAGACTACAGTCATCAATCTTTTAATCTGCAGTGAAGTGCAGCCGGGGTGGTTTCTGCAGGGCTCTTGCACTCTCAAGGTTTTACTCCTAAGTGTGACAAATGAAGAGTGGGACAGGGCTGCACACACCGCCTTGTAAACTGATGCCGCAGAGGCACTTGTGACAGAGTGACAAAAAAAGGGTTAATATGAATTAACAGGGGTTGGATGTATTATCTTTGTTTAAAACGTAACTTCCTGGAACTTTTACCGGATAAGACCTTGGTTTCCTTCCACACACATTTAATTGTCAACACAGAACTGCAGATGGTTCAAGGGATACTTGCAGTGTGGGCAGTGAGGTTAGATGAAAGCTGTTTGGGTTTCCTGTTTGGCTGTGCGGATCTCGTAGACTGAAACCACTGGGGGAAGTCCAAGAGCTGGATTTTATATTACCAAAATATCTCTTTGAACAATTCAAATTTACATTCTTTTATATGTGAATTCAATTTTTTCTTTGTATTTTTACTGTTTGTAGAACAACAACTCCTCATTCCAAGTACATCAGCATGTTCAGCACACCAGGTTTAATACGTCCAACTGGTTTATGGAAGAACAGGACCATCGTAATACCGACGCTCTTCCTCAGCTTTCTGACCGAACAAGTGTTAAGCCGGAATTAGTCTTGCATTACCAGCCCTATCTCCACAGCACTGTAGTCTGTGGAGGTCTGGCAACATCGCTTATCTCTTCTGCTGTAGGCGGAAAAAACCGTGCGAGGGGAGGAATATTCGGTGGCGGGCAGGGTTTATCCCAGTAATGAACATCCATTGAGCCAGACAAAGCCTGAATGGGTCTGAGCTGAAAAAAGATCTTGGAAGGATGGTTTGAGTTCTTTACCAAAGTGGTTACAATCAAGCTACAATTTGCAGCATGAAATACCCTTATCAAAGAAAATACCCACACTTACAATTCTTGCATTAGCATTTAGGAGCAAATTCATCTGCAATTTAGAGCAACCATCATTTGTGAGACATGATGCTGCCACCATGTGCAATTTAAATGCCACGATTCAGTGAAATGGGCCCCTGACTGATGAGATTAACAATAAGAATAATGTATACTTTATTAGTCCCGCAAGGGGATATTACAATTTACACTCTGTTGTTCTTACACACATTGAAGGCTTATCAAACACTGCGCAGTGTGGCGTGACTGGACTTTAATACTCTGGACAGCAACTCATTTCATCCCTAGCCCTGTCTGTCTACCTGGAACTGTATCCCCCCCAAAATGTGTCTGGATTTGATTGGCCAACGCAGCTCATTCCTGGTTGAAACCATATTGCATTGGGGGAAAAGGTTGATCCAGATAACCTTGTGTTCTTGGTTTTATTATTTTGGGTTGGCTTATGGACCCTACACACAGACACAGAAGAACGCATTACTCTGGCAAACGGTCCTCGTGAAAGCCTGTATTTAAGTCCTAAACCCAGTGAACAAATCTCCACAATATAACTCAATATATGTGACGTGGGTATACAGTCTCACTAACGCGTCCTAATAAATCCAATCCAAATTACAGCGTTATGAACCATTGGCTTTCTAATGAAAAAACTAAATCTGTCTGTCGAATCGTTGGTCCTTGATTCCAATAAATCTTTCCAGTGTGGTGAGTATTTACTCCACAGCTCCAGGGGTGTCGATCTGTAAAACCTACAACGAAACCTGCCCCAGCCTGCCTGAAGGAGCCTCTCACCCAATAAAAACATTTGGAATTCAGTGGAGAGCATCAATGACGGATATTCTCCTTAGAAGCATTTCCTCCCTAAAAGGAATTAAGATCTGAGGGAAACACACAATCAATGAATCAGGTGATTGCATTGGAGTGATAAGAGTCAATGATATCTTTTATTTCTGAAGCCAAAAATATAAAGATCGCAACCTTGTCAAACTGTACTTGACAGTGCAGTACTCTGCTGCCCAGTACAGTTGAAGTAATTAAAAAGTGAAGTGCTGAGATTTGGCTTGGAGTTGCTCGAGGCGACTACTGCATCTGCCCTCTGCTGAAGAGCACATGTCCAGACTGTCATTATGAGGGAGCTTGTTAGCAGCGAGGTCAGCAGCTAAGGGTTAACATGAGAACAAGGAGCTGCAGAGAGGGGTGGGAGGTCAAAAGCTGGGGTTGAACCCAGGAAGATGGCGCACTAATGGGATACTCGGTTTGGGCTGAAACACACTCAGACAAACACGCCGACCGATGGGATGCCATGGGGTTTTCTGAGCTTCTTTCTGAGCTTTCACTCACTGGAGCTCCATCCAAACTACATTTTCTCTAAGTGGTTGGAAATATGTAATAAATGCACCATGTAATGTAACTCTCCTGTCTATGCAACTGGCCGTGGAGGTGTCTATGACCTTTACACAGAATCTGCCTACATCTACCCTCACCCACATCTTTAACCCCCAATCCGTGGAGCCAAACTCCCCCAGGAGCAGAGCCTGCTATTCAGGAAAGTCATTAAAACACATTCTTATTTTGCAATGGCAGCCTGACAAGTGGCAGATAAAATATTTCATTATTAGATATCCAGAGATAGACGGAGCCGAACATGGAGTGAGCGAGAGCAAGGAGGTGGGATGCTGGTAAAGGTTGCATTTGCTTACCTTCCTGCTGAGTCCTCCAACCCCCCCCCCCCCCCCCCCCCCCCCCCCCCTCCCCCGGTCTCTCTCATTAGTGCAGCACACTGGAGGGAGGGGAAGGTAAACAACTAGCCTTAAAGAATACACTGAGCCTCTAACCAAACACGCCTGCAGAGACTCTTTATGCCTGGCGTCAGCCTGACAGAGCAGCATATGTTGTTTACATGCTAAATTAGCAAAATCCTGTGAATTATAAGGAGGGCTACAGTCTGCTGCATCGGTACTGTAGGAAATCTGCAGCAACAGCAGGGTAGGCCCAACGGCTGCGTCAGCAGGAACTGAAGCATGACTGACATGTCGGTTTTTGGATATGTTTTTCAAAATTGTAATTATCACTAAAGATAATTTGCATTTTTTTTCTGGGAGTTTTCCAATTGCCATTTCCAGCCATGTGTAAATATGGTTTCTGTTTATCCTGACAAAATAAAGGTGGGGTAACCTGTGAATGTATATCTCCATTTGGAATCTGGACAAGGATGGGCAGTCCCCCCTTCATCCCCAAAGAGGGGATATCATTAATGTGCAGTGATAAATAAAATAAGTATTCTTTTGTTTACTGGTATGCGTGTATCTGTAGTAACCAAATTTATGGAGTGTTGGTGGTGATGTGCTGAATATATTCAGCACATCACCACATATATACATATAAACTTTATGGGGACCCGTCTTGACATGATGCACTCCCTAGCCCCTTACCCTAACCTTAACCCATACCCTCCCCCTAACCAGAACCTGGTTCTAACCCTAATCCTAAAACCAAGTTTTAACCCTTAAACAGCCCTTTAAAATTGTGGGGTCCAGAATGTTGGCCCCACAAAGCTGTCGGGACCCGACAAGTATAATGGTCTCCTGGTTTTTGGACCCCAAGAATATAGTTAAACAAGACCAGGCACACACACACACACACACACACACACACACACACACACACACACACACACACACACAGTTTGATCTAATTAGTGATGGAGCAGAATGCTTCACAGCTGACACTGGCTTCAATGGAGTCCACGGGGCTCTACAGTATGGACAGACACCATTTCTTATCAACCTGCCTCACTGCTGATAATCCGGCTAAATGGCTAAATGTGAGTGCAGCCTGTATGCCATGCCAGCTTTTCCTGCCTGTGTGCATTTTTGTAAGCATGGTGTCAGGGTGGTGTTGGCCCGATCTTCCCATTGGATGTCATGTTAGTGAAAGCTGTTCTGATGGCTCACACCTGACAACCTCAGTGGCATGCCTGATTTCTCCCGTTCTTGTAACATCAAAGTCCCATTTCTGCCCAGTCC
Source organism: Etheostoma cragini (assembly GCF_013103735.1). Lineage (NCBI taxonomy): Eukaryota > Metazoa > Chordata > Actinopteri > Perciformes > Percidae > Etheostoma > Etheostoma cragini. The sequence goes on along the minus strand of NC_048427.1, from coordinate 21,158,924 downwards.
ACGGTGAATGGCAACGTGTGCTGCCAATGCTGGATGTTTAAGAGCCCCTATCCTAATCCTTTTCAGTGTCCTGTTTGTACTTTTGGGGTCTACTGGAATAGGTTTACATGCTTAGATGTTCAAAAACACTTCATGTTTCTCATACTGCTTATTGCTACAGCTTCTCTGTCTGAGCTCTTGGCCCCGCCTTCCTGAATGGCCCAGTCTGTTTTGATTGGTTAAACAAATTAGAACAAGCCACTGGGCGGGCTGTGCTTGCTCAGGCAGCGCCTATGGCCACCTCAGATGGAAACCAAGGCTTTTTTTAAATCAATGACATCACTAATTGAGGAATTTCAAACAGGAACGTGGCCGAGGCGTTTCAGGCACTTGAGAAAACGTGCTTAATACTTACTTATCTTATGTTTGCAGTTTTGTATAAAGTGTTTTGGCAAAGACACAGGTTGGTTTTGCAGACTGTATGAGTTTATAAAATGAGGCTTTAGTATATAACTTGATATATATATATAACTCAATATATATATATATAGATAGATAGATAGATAGATAGATAGATAGATAGATAGATAGATAGATAGATAGATAGATAGATAGATAGATAGATAGATAGATAGATAGATAGATATACTGTATATCAGTAATGTGGATACATTGACTAAGTGGGTAAAGGCAAATAGCAGAACAGCTGGTATCAGTCTGGAAAGTTCAGAACATGACATCACTGTATTGTAGCCTTTAAAACCAGGTAAAGAAAACAGTTATGGTGATTTCTAAAATTTAAGAAGATTTCTAGTCTGATATCATAATATCAATACGTATCCTTATATTGCCCAGCCCTTGAATATGGAGCTGTGCGAGGGGGGTGAGCATAGAACTTGGAGACTATAAGAATAACATTGGTTGGTTTTTTTGTTTAGTTTCTTTCTGATTCTACATAATAAAAAGTTGCATTTGCATTCCCTCTGGGCTCTATCTACTGTCTGGTCTTTGACTGATGTCTTTGTGGGAGAATATTAACTTCATCAATCAAACACCTTCTGGGGTCGTGTTGACACACTCAGTGAGTGAGCTTAGTGAGTTGCACATTTCGGCATGGTGGTGGGTTTTTTTCCTCTTCCCATCTGCACTTGCAGCTCCATTGGATGATGTTTGGATGACTCTAATCTCTCAGCCAGTTGCTGGAGGAATACCTGCATGGTAAATAAAACATCAGCATGGATGAATGAATGTATCTGGATACTAAAAACACTGCAGGTAACAGCAGAACAAATTACTTTCTTTTCCCTTTTATTTTCTCTTTCTAGCTGCAGCGTTGTCATGGTGCCTTTCCTCACACCCAACTTGACATATCAACGAGCAGGGGTCAGCCCGGTGTTCCCACATTTATAAGATTTTTCTCAAAATAAGGGAGAAAGGAGATAATGTCTGATACAAACCCGCTGAAAAAAGAAATGTGGGAACATAGGGCCCCGTTTTTGGAAAAAAATATCTTAGAACTGTGGAACATAGGGCTTAATTTGGAAAACAATCTCAGAAAAGTAGGGCTGTGTGAAGATAGGCACGCTCCCAACGAGCACACACGTGCTCCAGGGCTGAACATAGTTCAAATAAGGAGTGGGGGTAGATGTGCACACAGGGCTTTCCCATTTCAGAGTGTTATTCTGGGATGGACTGCAGACACTATACACCACGCATGTCGAACTCAAGGCCCGCGTGCTAAATCCGGCCCCTCGCAAATTTTTAACGGGCCCACACATCAATTTAGATTAACAATACATTTTGGGCCGCATAGTTTTGTGCTGCACCAAAAAGACATGAAACAGATAATTTGCAGACTTTGAGACTTAGAAACTCCCAGAACACCAGTGAGTTTGCATATTAAGGGTTGTGAAGGTTGTGTAGCTACTTTTAAAAACTATCCAGACGCTTCCGTTTTGAACCTTTTCTGACATTTTTTCCGTTCCATGGTACCTGCTCGACTCGGCCACAGTGCCCAGTCCTCCTTTCTCCATTGCAAATTAGTCCCGCCTCATGCGTGAAGCCAGCGTGGCTGGTCGTCATAGCAACAAACTGCCGTGAGCTAACGCGACTTTTTGTTTGTTTTTGATTCTCGGCGGTTGTTTGCCAGAAGACACATCTTTCTAAAGAAGCTGGATGCAGCAAACAAAACACCGCTAGATAAACTTTTGTTC
>NC_048427.1:21122751-21156722 GCF_013103735.1 Etheostoma cragini | reverse complement strand
CCCCCCCCCCAAGGTAGTACTACAAAAAGTACCCATTAGAAGGTAGCGGGGACTTTTGTCATCATGGAAAACCAAAACAGGCGAGTAGAGTCGAGGTGAGTCCATGTAGTGTAGTACCATGTGTAGTGTAGTATTACAATTTACTTTTGTAGTAGTAAAATTACAATTTCGCTCTGTTGTTATTAAACACAGGCCTGAATTACACACACACATGTTCAGTACCTACACATGCACTGATGGACAGATGTCGGAGGGCAAATATGTATCTCCATAGGATTAGTCATTATATGACTTCCATCATCCCAGACTATAAACACATTAATGATCTCCTATGGCGAACAAAACACATGGGACATCTTGCACTTGTATGCAATTGAATAATTGCACCCAGGAAGGATTTTGAACCTTTGTTTACAAGTTTCAGGCTGCCTCTTATGACAGAACTGCAACGTAGTCGTAGTCTTATTCCAGAGAAAAGTAACTGCTGATGGGATAGGACTGCGATAAACTGCGCCAGGCAGAGCTGACTTTATTATGGAGGCAGAAAAAAGGCAGAACTAAGCAAACATCAAGGAGCAGGGAACATCCCTGTGATCTGCAAGCACTCCTTTATAGAGGGGGACTGTATATTCTGCAAACTGCTGACACTTCACATGCTCTGTATCCAGCACACAGAGAAAGCAAAGCACAGTGCTCACTGTTGGCTGTTGTCGGCATTTTGCCCAAGGTAGATTTCCTTTTCTCACATGTGAAATGAATTCCTGTCACAAGCACATAATGAAGGCTTCTTCTAGCTGTTTACCTCGCAGAGGGGGTATCCACTTTGTGCTGCTGGTCTAGAAAGGCAGAAGACAGAAATCTGACAGTGGAAACAGGAAGGAAAATAACCATTTTGTTGCAGGAGATATATAAGAAGAAGAAAAACTGTTGCCTCATTCATTCACTATTCCATGTGTAGTTAACCAGCTCTCATGCCAGTTTGTGAAATGGTCACATCATTAAGATTTATGTACAAGTCACAATTTAAAAAAAAAAGACCATTTCACAGAGTGCTGTAAAACTGGGCTGCTCTGGGGGATGAGGAACTCAAACGCCACACGGCGGCGACAACAATGGGACGGTTTGAGTTAGTTCAGCGAGTTCCTCCGGCATCGAGTAATGCTGCTCATTAACTATGCCCTTGTAGCCAAGCTGCACCAATCACATCAGTGTATCAGATATAGGCGGGACCAGAGGGGAGCGGCCCCTTTCACAACGGTGTATCTGATCAGTGTATCTGATCTAATCTCCCAGTTAGCTCTGCTGCTAGCTTAGCGTACGGAGCTCTGGATACGTCACTCCGTGTGTTGTTGTGATTGGTCGTAGTGTTATCCAATTGCGTGCAGTGAGATTTTGAAAATACACGCTTGGTGCCGCCCTTCGAGATGGGCGACTTTAATGACTCGTTGTCAGACCCTTAATCTTTCAGGTTTGGGTATGGACTTCCAGGCTAGGTTTTAGCCAGCGCCAAAGAAAAATCACCAGAACCAAATGATTAGAATTAAGAAGAAGAATAGACATTAAAGTCCCCTTTGAATGGGTTTGATTTACCAAATAAACTAGAATATTAACACTAATCAGTAGACTCTCCCGGGGACTTTAACCTTACTATTTAAATATTAATACTACTTTTATTAAACATTTTGGTTAATGTTGTTTAACCAATGTTGTTTCATCTAGTCAATTACAATACACATTTTTGTTGGCAAATGCATAGATTTCTGTCAAATAACATAACACAGACTCCTACTGCGCGTGAACGGTCATCCCCGAAAAAACCCTTGGTGTGATGGAGGGGCGGGACCGGAGGAGCGAACAGCTTCCTGTCCTTCATTAGCCTGTAGTGACTCATCCCAGCACTATAGTGTATAATATTCACTGCTCTGAGTGTTTCCACAGGAGAAGGTGACAGCACAGCAATCTGTCCTCAGCAGGCGGTAAGAAAGCTCAGACTCATCGTAACACCGCAGCATGTTTCAGCTTTTATTTGAACACGTGCTTACTGGGAGTATGTGCCAGTTATCTGCATCTTGTGCACTAAAATCTCAACAAACAAAAAAAGTACATCTGGGTCTTATTGGCCGGATCGCCTGCTGCCCATGTGTTTCTCTGCTGGCAGGGCAGCCAACACCATCGTGGCCATTGTGTTATTTCTGAGTAATTGGTGGTGGTGTCGCAGTGGATATGACACATGCCTTTGGTGTGGGAGATTATGGTTCAATTCCCACTGCAATACATCAACCAATGTGTCCCTGAGCAACTTACTTAACCCCTTGTGGCTCCAGAGGGGTGAGACCTCTGATATATATAGCATTTGTGAGACATTTTGGATAAAAGCGTCAGCTAACTGTAATGTTATTTGTGGGATTATGTGGATCTTTGTGGGATCAAAGCATTTAGAAATCAGCTAAAGCTCAAAAAGCTGCCCGTTTTCATAAATCCCTGATTAAAAAGGTCACTGAAAGGTCCACGATATCCACAACAAAACCAATTGTTATTTTTTATAGCGCCACCTACTGGTTGATGGGTGTCATTTTTCCTTTCCAAGGTACGCGTCTCTACCATCCCTCGAGGTTTCATTTACGTAACTTATACGGTGTGAAACCACTTTTACCTCTGGAAATATAAGAAAATAATATAAAATGAGATTACAACAGAGTTCCCGGCTCTGCTGGTCCCCCTCGGGATGGGAGCCCGATCATCACATAAGCATTTAAAAAAGCATCAATAAGCAATGACAAAAACCAACCATAAGCATGGAAATATTGGAGTTTACTACTTGAGCAGCGTTGTATGCGATGAGAATTTTAAAAAGGAGATAATGTTCTGTATTTTTACCGTAGCTACATGCAACATTTATCTTTAATTATGGGACAAAGTCAGAGTAATGAGCTGCCAGAACCGTTTCTTTTATTTTACGCAAAGCAGTGTGAGCCATATGTACAAAGAGAAAGAGACAGAAGGAGCAAGAACAATGGACAGAAAGACAGAAACGATGTCATTATGACATATAAATGGAGTCATGGGATGTTGGGCTTCGGGCCAGCCAAGGACAGGACTGTAGATTTCAGACTGGCATGAGTCTACCCAGGCCGCCATTAGCAGTGGGATCACGTCCACCCTGAGGCCCCGCGCTCTTCCCTGACCTCGTCCTTCACCTCCACGGCCTGGAGACGGAGAGCCGGCCGGCTACATTTACACACACATATAAGGGTGTGCACGTTTTTATTCACACACAGGCATGCGCATGCAGACACACACTGAGGAGCGAGTTACAGTGAGCGAGGAGAGAGGACCTTGGTTGGATGGGAGAGAGAGAGTGGCTCTCTTAGACAGGCGAGATCCTTGGCTATCGATTGGAAGTCTGCTCTACCCTCAGCTGCAGGGGTAGAGTAAAGAGCTACACCTCGCTTCATGCTCCCCTCATGCTGTGATGATGCTCTACATTTATACAAGCAAACTGCTTTAACTTCATAGGAATTATTTGACTTTGCAGTACTGTAGAAGTGTGTGTGGTCGGTACACTCTGGCATTGTTGTTGGCTGTGATCTGAAAGAGAGTAGAACTCCATGTTGGCTCACACTATGGCTAGGCATAAAAGGTAAATGCTAGGTTTAACTCAAAATCCCTGTACCCACCAGACTCCAGTTAAACATACAGTGCTTTTATAATCGCAAAACACACTTCATTCAAAGTTGACAGAAAGACTGTCACAAGACCCGAGATCTGATACCAAGTCGGTCCCAGAATTCTGAAAACAACTGTTTTTTCTACAGTACCGTAGTTACAGGGTGATGCAAGTCTTCCAGACCTGATGGGGGCAGTATTTGCCCAAAGTTGTTCTAGTCTGCCGCTACATGCTGGAGAAGAAAAAGAATGCCCACCGACAGAAAGACAAAGCGCCTCATCTCCAACCGTCGGGCCACCGAGGAGAGCCTCTGGTTTTACCGTAATGTTGGCTCTACAGCAACGGCTTTCCCGACTTCACCTGAAAGTAAATCCGTTTCTCTGTCACAGCCTAGTCTACATCCAAGACGTTCCACTTCCTCAATGTCCCTCTTTTCAAGCGTATGTCCGTCCCCTTCCTCTTTCTCTGTGTTAGCGTTCTAAACCCTGGTGGATTTCTGAGGACTATGGTTACCTGGTCCTCAGATCTCTGCAGGGTAAATCCAGACAGCTAGCTAGACTATCTGTCCTATGTGAGTTTTCTGTTGACAACTAAGATAACCCCCAACGGCTGTGGCCAGGAGTCTTTACACAGGGGGTGTGTGCTCCAACAGGTGAGCTATCCAGGCACCCCTTAAATTAATAGATGCAGTTATTAAGTTGCATGGTGGTGTTTTCCGAATGGCTACAAGGTGGAGCTATTGGTGTTATGTTTAAATATGTCAACCATGTGGTATTGGAGAAATTGTTGCCAAGTTTAATTTGATTAAAGTCAACAGGATTGTAGAAATGTCTTGGTTGACACTGTTAACGTAGCGCCCCCTGTGGGCAGAATCACGTGAGATGCTCTGTGACACAAGTGCAATCCAATTTAGAATTGAAGATTTAAAACGCTTGGTAACCAACTACAGACAAATATTATTTATGAGTTCTCACTAAAATGATGCGATATTTCGGCCCGCCAATATATCAGTTGGGCTCTATGTACCTTGTTTTAATATGTTTAGCATTTTTTCCCACAGGACAGCTGTCCACGTTGAGCCAAGAAATAGTGACATTCTCATACATGTCACATGACCACATCAAATTACAATATTTATATCACATTACACTCATTTCACACATATTGCATGTGTGTATGCTCCTTCATTTATGGCAATATATGTGCAGGTGCATTATTCTGTGGGTGTGCACATAGTCTTCATAAGTATATATGTTCATTTATGTGTCTGTGCGTGCGTGCGTGCACACGTGCATGATCAGAGATTGATTATCAAAGCTTTGTGTTTTGCATTTCCATTAAACATTCTCGATCAGTTTGTGTTTTTATTTCCATTGGGAGGGTTTTCCTTTACTGAAAAAGATGACTGACCCAATGGAGTTTAGCGCCGTGACACCCTGCCGTTTCCATTTGCCGATCCCCTTGTGGTTACTCTATTGGTATTGGCTTTTGTGACATATCGACATAGTACAGCTGGGGCAAGATTGTTCACACATTAAAAAAAAAAATCAATTTGATAAAAAGAAAACTGAAGAAAAAGCGCAAGAGACCTGCTGTTTTTTGCCTCCGCATCAGGTGCCTATTTACTTGAGAACCGTGCGTTGTGCAGCTTTAATGTAAAAACCTTAACCCATTCTGGGACTTGTTGTAACATTCTTCAATATTTTAATATTTTCTTCCAAGAAGGGGCCCAAGTATATCAGATTCCCTATCTTTCCTAATAATACCAAATATTCCAGGACCCGTGGGAACCTTAAAGCACTCACAGGCTTCAGGTAACACTCCGGAGACGGGGCGGTGGAAGCAGAAAGGTTACTCCTAGATGAAAGAAGCTGAACGATAATAGAGCACATGGCAGGCCGGCAGATGATTAATACCATTCTCCTCTCTCATTTGCTGTTCATTAACTCACTATCTGCCATAATGGCCTCAGCTCAAATGAAAGGGGAGGGAAGAGAAGTTCACATTCTGCATCATTAGAAGGCTGGAGCGAGAGAATAGGAGGATGGGAAGATGGAGGGATTTTTGGAAAGTGTGCTGATTAGTGCAGCAGTTTTTACATCTCAATCAAGCCCATTGTTGCTTTCTTGCCCTGAAAAGGCCACACAATGACAAAACGCAGCACCATTTAACCGTCTACCCACTAAACAAATTCTATTGGAGGTGCTGCTGGGGTTTATTGTCCGTAACGTCTTTCTGAATAAATATTAAAGTTGACATGCATTACATAAAGCCAATTTGATAGTGAAAACAGCTTGTTAGGGCCCGTGAAAAATGTGAAAAACTACAACCATAAAAGCGGATCTCCAATTTTACATATTTTGTTCCCTGCAATGCCGAGAGCGCCTCGAGGGAGCAGGCGAAGTCAGGTGGATTGGATAAAGAGAAAGGGGAAGTAGATAACACCAGAGAGGATGTGCATTTAGAGTGGCATAACACGTAGCATTTCAGTTATGGTTAAACTCTGGCAGAGATAAAAGCATCAGGCACGATGAATCCCTTTCTGCTTATGCATAAGGTTGAAAAAATGGACACGCGCAATTGGATTTGAAGACCTGCTGCAATGTATTTCAATCTACGTCAGCGCTAACCTTATAAGATAGCAAAATATTGAACTGATGGAAGAAGAAAAACCCCTCCACTAAGACAGAACCGGGGCCTTGACAGACAGGCAGCCCGTGGAGATTAAGTAATTATTCTGAAAGGATGGAAAATAAAGAGTGGCAAAGAGGAGTAGAGTGTGAAACAAGGTCGAGGACGAGGCGTTGAAGAGATTCTGAGTGAATAGTAATGGTAAAAGCAACCAACCTTGATTTCTCTTTACCAGATCTACACATTCATACACAGTCCACATCTTTGGAACCCAGATTTTCTACCAGGCGTCTTTACTGCGGTGAGGCCGCGTTCCGGTTTAGATTCCGTCCTCCGCCAAGCCCCATACCCAGGGTTGGGCATCGTTTGGATTTGAACAATCTGATTCCAATCACGATTCTCCATTTGGATTCCGGTTCTTAGCGATTCTTTATTCCGATTCATTGAGGGGTGGACTTGAAACCAGTCCCATGTTAATTTCATAAAAAAGAGAAAATTTGGTATATTGACTCAATGGTGAGTCACACCTTACACCTGTCCAACAATGGCTGCCACACGCCTGGGGGTAAGGTGATGGCTACAGAAAAAAAAGTAATAAAAAAACTTTGTTACTTGTATTAAATTTGGAACTGATAATTAGATTCTAAACAATTTTCTGAAAAGTTCCAATAAAAGAAACGATTGGAATCTTAATTTAAGAAATGATATCAAGTTTGAACTGGTTCTCGATGAACAATCTTAACCATAAGAAACGGCATCTTGCTGCCTGGCTCGCAGATTTGATTGTCTCTACAAGTACTACTACTACTACTACTACTACTACATTTGTAGTGGAAAAAAAATGCCATGGCTACCTTGTTTCCAGCCATTCTAGCGTGGTATAGAAAGCCTGCAGGAAGACTCAGATCCATTTGGGACAGTTCTCATTAGTATTCAAACAGCTAAGCTGCTGGACTCTGATTGGCTAAGGTAGCAGTTCATCTTTAAATTCACCACAAAGCGCACGCACACACACACACACACACACACACACACACACACACACACACACACACACACACACACACACACACACACACACACACACACACACACACACATACACACACACACACACACACACACACACACACACACGGAACTCAGAGATTTCAAAACATGCAAGTAAGAATGGGTTTGTGTGGCAGGGCGCATCCATATTCTGCTCATTTTCAGGTTCATAATTGTATTTTGAGGTTGTACCAGAATAGGTTTCCATGGTTTTATTTAAAAAAAAAAAACATATTTTTGTTGTACTGCACATTGCTGCAGATCGGCTTTTCACCCTGGGTGTTAAGGTCTCTGTTTCAGCTCCAGAGTGAGACATCCAACTTCTATCATATCATTGCTGGAAGCTGCACATGCTCAGTAGTTCAATAAGATCCCATCAGCTAGATAACTCTTTCTCCAGCTTTGGTCAGTCCAAGGCAGGATTAGCTGGGAGACTTCTTCTAGACCAGGGCCACTTGTGGAATCCCTGCAGAACAGGGACAGGAAGTAGTTCTTTTGGATGTTCTGGTCAACTAGTGGCTTTTGGAGTAGTGTTTTGCCATTGAGAATGAGCTAGCATGCTACGGTTAGCCACCTCGTCTCCAGTGACGTAGAAAGCCGTGCAGACTCACCCGGAGACTGAAGACAGAGGACATTCACAAACCGGATCTCACTCAAAACAGCATTAATGGTTTATTTTCGTAATATGGGCGCTCAAAGTTAGTACACTTTCTACCTTCCAATTTAAGCACTCCCACAATTTAACTCCATGCCTTCTCTTTCTCTTTTGTAAAAAGAAGATCTGTGGTCTATTATGTTTGTCAACCTCCAAGAAGAATCTCTCGTTCTCCGGGTTGTTGTAGAGGAGACATATATGATACTATGGGTGTCTTTTGGTGAATTGAGTGAAACCTCTCACTGTTGCAGTTCCTGCCCGGCTGACTGTCCACACCGCGCCTCTCGGCCCGTATCTTTAGCGGAGAGCCACTACTCCTGGGACGTGCCGCAGAGCGCCCAGTGGTCAACAGAGGTAAGCCTCGACTTCCTGCACAAAATGTTCCATTACAAATTCCTTGAAAGCTATAAAGTGACCTGATTACAGTACAGTATGTACACAACAGTACTGGTAATGCCTGTATCAGGTGTGTGTGTCCTCAGGCGCGTCGAGATTTCACACTGGAATTGGGAACGTCCTTATTTTTAGAAATACAGCAGCGTTCATATCTAATTCTCTTCCGGCACTGTCTCAGTCCCTTAAGTGCATCCCTCCAGCTCTGACAGCGCTGCCAAATGCGTGGTTATGTCATCAGTATTACTAAATGCAGCTCTGTAGGACAGGGTGGGCTCGGTAAGGATTGTGTGTAGGAAGAAGTTGTCCTTGCTTTAGGTCTTTTTTCAACTGTGAAATATTCAGAAATGAAATAAAGTCTTTATGTGTTTGAGCATTTTACATTTATCAATGCACTTTCTAAAAACTTTTTGGGTGTAATGATTCTGTCAGGGAGACTTCAATAACGTTAACACTCTTCTCTTATACTGATCAGCTGTTTTGGGGGAAACACATTAGTGTAAAGTCTGGCACTTATGTTTAAGCCAATAACAGCATGGCAGCCTTGTTTTAAATCTGTTCTCCCTCCTGCTTCTGTCAGTTGTCCTCTAGACAAAAGCGTGACCCCCCCTCAGAGGTGCTAGACTGACCCTGGCTACCAAATACACTTGCGGCCGCTAGGGTGTGTCTGGATTTCTAGGCTAACTGATGCTGCGGATTCAGCTGAGGCCGCCCTACCACATATTTGTACCACATACTCAACATAAGGCTGGGCAATGTTTCAATATTATATCGACATGGATAAATGAGGCTAGATATCATCTTAAATGATGGATATTGTGACATGACACCAGTGTCTTTTCTTGGTTTTAAAGGCTGCATTACAGTAATGTGAAGTTGTTTTCATTACCAGATTTATAAGCTCTTCTATTATTTGCCTTTACCCACTTAGTCATTGTATGCACACTACTGGTGACCATTTATCACAACGCCCATTGTGTTCATGTTTTGAGTAAGCACCAAGAGTCAACCCTACAATATCAACATTAAGAAATTTAGTCAAAAGTGTTGTGATATTTATCCAAATTGCCCAGCTCTAACTTGACAGCAGCAGCTTTTCAGAAAAGAAATGAAGAGGATTTTCAGAATGGGACAAAGTATGGGTTAAGAGACAGTTAAAGGTATGGACACCATATGCAAAGTACTTTTCAGTGTGATTTGTTCAACAGCAGAGGCTGGCGCTCTTGAACTGTCAAAATCATAGGCGTAGCTTTTAGAGTGGGATGCAGGTGACATGTCCCCCCTCCAAAATAAGACAACCCACTTCCCAAAATAGGTAAAAATAACCTCAGGAGGCTTAAAACCCAAACGGAGAACAACAACTGTGTATACTGTGCTACACTGGCGGGTTGAACAAACACGACAGGAGGGTGGAAATTAAAGATGTGATTTATGTCTTCTGTAGAAACCTCTCTTATGTAGAGCTTCTGGCTTCCACAAGGTCTCATTCTGTAACAGATTTGTTGTGTAGATGTAAATTCCTATAAAACATCCAAAAACACGCGTGATGTTTTGAACATGCAGATAGTTTGAAACAATACAGGGTAGAAGAGTATTGCACCAAAAATGGTTAAATTAAGGATTTGACCTACAACATTTCCTGGGGTCCCCCGTGTCCCCCAATGTGTCCTTGCCAATGCTGAAACAAAACCTACGCCCTTGGTCAAAATGTTTTTTGCAATTGAATTCATTCAGTGTGTTGACTTTATAGATGTGAGCAGACGATTACCTCATTGCTTGTTCACAGCTGTATGAAGAAGGATAAAGAAGTTACCCAGAAAGACGTGCTGCCGAAAGCTTTCTTTCTTCTCACCTTCCCTACAGCATGCACCAGGGGACTGAGACTAAGTGCTGTTTTGTAATGCCCACTATCTTACAAATACCGAGAGCAGGAATCACACAAAAACTGGTGCCATTGGGGAAAATGATTCACTATTATGTATCTCTCCCTCCTGAAACACCAAGCCCAAACAAACAAGACTATCATTACTCCACCATCAGGGTCCGAGAAGGCTCTAGAGACCCAACTGAGATGACGGATGACAATATGGGATTATGGGAGGAAGAGGGAGCGAGAGAAAAATAGGGTGTGTGTGAGTGGAAGAGAGGAGCGATGGAGCAGGTGGACTCTCATCCATCTTGTGTCTGCAGATGGATTTATGAGCGGGGGCCCCGTGCTGGCTGTCAGCCGCTGTGATGGATACGAGATAAATAGTGAAAAACATGTAGATGCAAATGACAGTCATGCAAGGGAAACACAGAGGTGTCACTTTCTGACTGGACAGCTTAGAAAAGCCCTGATGGTGAGTGACTCTGCTACATTTAGGTCATGTCCAGTGAAACAAACTGATACTGCTAATAAGCTTGTACTGTAGACGTTAAATTGGGAAAATGAAATAAAAGAAGTCTCTGAAATTCCTGCAGGCACAGTTTTCTCTTATATTTACACGCTGGCTATAGTTATGAGACATTCTATGCAAATGAATATTTGGCTATTTGGTTTAAAGGGTCAACACAGGGATTTAGTACAGGACTTTCATTCAGTTCTTTCAAAAGAAATAAAAAGAATGGACAAAGGTGATGCCCAACAGGCTGAGATAGCCTGACTTTTAGACCCTAGTGTAAGTCAACCTCCAAGAATACTGGATCTCCTAATGCAAACAACAGCCATATTTTATTCAACCCTCCCTGCCAAGTGAAACATAAAAGACTACACATGAATTAAAAACTTGTTTTAAAAAGGTCCTAATCAATACTATTCTGATTTAAACATCTTGGCTTCCAGGGCTAATGATGGACATAGGTGTAAATCCCCCACCTAAGGGTTGTCCCCCCCTAGAAGTATCATTCAAAACATGCAGTGTATTGTTAATAACATAATGATCATAATGTGTCATACTGTGTAAATAGTTAACCAATCCAAACCCCCCAAATGTTTTTTTTTATGTTTAGAAACCGATATAATGCTGGTCATGAGTATAGGAACCCATGCTTAAGTCTTCGGGAAGGAACAGGGAGACCCGGGACAGTCAGGTGTAGAGTCTCGGGTAAGGAACAGGGAGACCCGGGACAGTCAGGGGTAGAGTCTCTGGGAAGGAACAGAGAGACCCGGGACAGTCAGGTGTAGAGTCTCAGGTAAGGACCAGGGAGACCAGGGACAGTCAGGTGTAGAGTCTCAGGTAAGGACCAGGGAGACCAGGGACAGTCAGGTGTAGAGTCTCAGTTAAGGACCAGGGAGACCAGGGACAGTCAGGTGTAGAGTCTCAGGTGAGTGTGTTGAGCTTAGTTCATATGTTTGGAGGTGTGTAGGTCAGGTTTAGCAGATGAGCTTTACCAGTGGCTCACTAATTTACATTATGATCAGCTAATTTAACAATTTTACAAAAGCATGTGATTTATTTTAAATGGGGACACTTTTTTAAAATAGGGTATTATATTTCAAGATATTTTTGTGGCTTGATTGCAAATGTAAAAATGAATAAACAGTTTTAAAGAGAACATTTTTTCAATTTAGTCCACAGTGAACAGAAGGATAACGGTCCAGTCTCCATGCTCCACTAATGATAGTATTGAAGGATTTCCACTATGTATACATGTCCTCTACAAGTATAATTGTGGCTGTATTATTTGTGTCCCCTTCAAAAATTGCTCTTCAGAAATTGCCAGACTTTCCTCCACAGCTCTGCAAAGGAGGGTCTGGCTAGTCCACACAGCAACAGAGTGTTTGAGTCACTGGAGTAAAAACTAAATTATTAGACTGAATTCTTAACTTAGTTAGTTTTCCTTGTAATGTTACTTGTACTTACTCAAAGTGGGAGGACAAACACAAGGAAACATGCTAAATATCTCTGTTGTAATGGCCTATTTTCTTTAAGAAACCAGCGTAGGCCCTATAGCCCCTCTGTCGGCTGAGCCCTTAACCCCGAAAGACAGAAGACTAGAGCTTCCTCCCTCGAGATGTCATTACCCGCTCTTTGAGAGGAGATCCATCAAAGGGGGGAAGAGACGGAGAAGTATTCAAACAAGTTGGAAGGGCTGCACAGAGACAGAACCCCAACCGCTCACATGAGACTCGTTTGGATTTTTCAAAAACTCAAGAATCACACATCGTGTAGATCACCAGAGTTCTTTATGGATAATCACAGGGAAGCCATGTGATAGCCTCTCCCTAGTTTTACTAGTGTTTTTTTCTTTCATCACTGCGATGCGAGCCATTTGTAAAGCAAATCTGTGCACCGTGCTGTGCAGTGTCAGACAGTCCTCCTTCCAGTCTGTCCCGGGAGACGGCAGGACAGCAGTGAAACTAACTGTGACCCACTTCCCTGTGAACCATCCATCCATATGCTGCTGTAACACACAGATCATCTCTCTCTTTCAGCCATATACCCCCAAAACGCACTCCATGAGCATGCCCTCCTCTAAATGAACCCCACACGCCAGGCCAAGTCAGGCATGGCAGCGGCGTGTTGAGGCCGAGGTCTGGAGGAGGGAGCCCAGACCACATGCTGAGCCACAACATGCGGCTGATTGAACTTTGTCTTGGAGCAGACACAAAACAGAGAGCTGTGGAGAACACACAATCAAACACTTCATTTTGTTGTTGTCAACTTTGAACTCATGTCCACAGTTTCCCCTGAGGCTGCAATGCCGTCACGTGCAGTTTTGGGCAAGTCTCTTCCAAAATGTAATACATTATACATTTCTAATTACTGTCAATTTTGCGTAATTAGTTATATTACAATATTAGTGTTTCTAAAATGTACTGCATTAAACTACTTATGCATTACTTTCACCAAACAGCAGAAGTTTGACTTGGCAGCTAGCATGTGAATTTCACCGGATCTATAAAGTCTCCTCTTTATCCACTTCCATACATCATGGGTTATTCATAATATTTTTTTGAATGTATATGAATATGCAAAGTAAAGCTATACAAATAGATAAAACGTACAATAGGCAAGTAGGAGAAAAGGAAAACACTCAATTAAAACTACCTTACAACTTCAACGCAGCATAATAACTCCAGAAAATCATATCCATCTCGCAAAAATGAATTCTTAAAAAAAGATTGGAACAGGTATGATGTAACCAAAATGTAGTTGGTAGTGCGTTATATTATTGCGTTACAGGAATAAGGAATACATTACTGTAATTCCGTTACTTTTGTAACGCGTTACTCCCAACGCTGGTCATGTGACGCCGAGTGCTCCTACGAGGCCAAGTGGGTACCAGCTCCATGACGCCGAGACAGGTTCCTGTCCGAGACTATGTAGCAGAGTCACGCAAGCTGTAGCTTGAGCTTAGTCTTCCCCAGGATGACTGGGATCTAAAAGAAGGGCGATCAACCCCTGAGCATTCATTCTCCTATCCAGAATTGTTGTGTGGTCTAGCCAGGCCGTCCTCCGCAGCGCTGTGGAGGAAGGTCTGGCCCCGCGAGACTAGCCCCGCAGCGGACATCAACCTAGCCCCTGGAGGCAAAACAAAGTCTCCCCTGTGCCTTCTGTCCACGGTCTGGAGGCCAAAGCAAGAACGGTTAACAATCAGAATCAGAAGAATCGTTGCATTTCCTGTTGGGTTTTCACATTAAAAGTCCCCCGCTATTTAGTTTTTTCAATGCTTTTCTTTTGAACCAGCCAAATCAGGAAATGTTGGGTTTCATCAGCAGTAGCTTAACACAACTCCCACGCAAACATCAAAACGTAGAACAAAGCAGATGTATAATAAGAAACGGCAGCTCTGCTCTGTTCAGATATATTTTCCTCTTTGATTATACTTGATTTCACCCACAACCCATCCACTGTTAATCACAATGTTTGTTTTTATGACTCAGAATACCAGCTGGTGTAGCCTATATGGATGTTGTCAGGGTGCAATTTGTGAAGAAATCAAAGAGGAGGTTTTTTGATCATGTACAACAAAACAAAACATGCAAGAGTGAAATCCCCCTCCATGGATACGGAGCCACTTGGCCAGCCAAGCCAAAACACTTGCGATGTGCTTTTCTGGATTAATAGCACATGGTATATTGCCTGACTCTATGTTATCTGTACTCTTGATCCCAGTTGTTAAGGACAAAACCTGTAAGGTATCTAGCATAGAAAACTACAGGCCAATCGCTCTAGCGAATATACTTTCTAAAGTGTTAGAAAAAATTCTATTTGATAGGTTACAAGATTATATAATAACCACTGATTATCAATTTGGTTTTAAGAAGAAACATGGCACGGATATGTGTATATATGCATTGAAAGAACTTGTCACCAAGTATAAAAGACAGGGTTCAACAATGTTTTTATGTTTCCTTGATGCCTCCAACGCGTTTGACCGTGTTAATCATGGTAAATTATATAGAAAATTACAAGAGAGGGGGGTCCCCCTATACCTGATATGTATCCTGCATTATTGGTAATCCCACCAAACTATGCAAGCTAGATGGGGGAGGACAACGTCGGATTCTTTCCCAGTGACCAATGGGGTAAGACAATACTTGGGCCACATTATCAGGGACGATCTTTGTGATGATGATGATATACAGCGGCAGTGCCGTAAACTATATGGACAAGCAAATATTCTGACACGCAAATTTGTGTTCTGAAGAAGTCAAAATGTCTCTTTTCAGAGCATACTGTACTCCACTGTATACAGCTCATCTATGGTGCAGCTACAGTAAAGCAAAGATGAACAAGTAAGAGGTGGCATACAATGATGCCTTTAGAATTTTGATGAAGCGCCCAAGATGGACCAGTGCTAGCCATCTGTGTGTGACCTGTAATGTTCCCACCTTCCATGCTGTGCTGAGGAAGTTTATGTACAGATTTATATGTCGATTAACTGAGTCAAATAATACGATTTTAAATGCTATAATTAATCCTGCACTTAGTGATACCAGATATTTGTCAAAACTATGGAATCACTGGAACATGCACCTGTACTTGTTTTAATTATTGAGCATTGCAATTGGTTAATTTGTATGTATGTGTGTTTTTTTTGTGATGTTGTTGGGGATCAGTTTTTCTCTATGTATTTATGTCGGTGTCTGGTCTAAACCCCTTTTGTATTGTATCGTTTCTAAATCATCTGGACCTTGAGTCTGTAAATAAAGAAATAACTTATCAACCTCAATATCCAACGGAAAATAATCTCAAAATGAAACTGCACAGTGTGATGTCAACACCGCAATCAAGCAGGCGAGCGGAGTTCACTGGGGCTCAGTGGGACAGTGGTCACCTGCCAACTGGACGGTTGGTGGTTTGATCCCTGGCCTTGCAGTCCCATGTTGAAGTGTCTTTGGGCAAGACACTGAACCCCGAGTTGTCCCTGATGCTGTGCCATTGAGGTGTAATTGTGTGTGAGTGTTTATCTGATAATGCGCCTTGGCAAATGTGTGTGAATGGTTCCTGTATTGTAGTTGGTGAGACTAGAAAAGCGCTTGGGGAATTACTTCTTGGGGAAAATGAAATACATTATTTTTTATAACTATTTCTTTGCACACACCACATGACGCACACTTTTTCTGTCTAAACTCCACTCCCACGGCCCCTGAATGGACCATCATCTAGCGTTGCCTCACAGTCACCTATTGGCAGCTGAACAACTACCACTGGTGGGCCGGTGTCCCGGAGCTCTCTGGTGCATACATTAAATCAGCTGCCCAGATGCCCGCGAAAAATGGCGTTAATCCTTCTCATTCACTTCCCTCCATATTGCTTTATTTCCACAAAGTTCTGTTTACTGTAGCTTTCAAGGCCGAAAAACATCCGATCAGCTGATTTCAACCGCTCCGCGGGCGGGGCGTTCTGACCCACGATCTTTTCCAAACTGTTGTGTGGGTTAGTCTGGGTGTTACTCCCTGACGTGAGTCGAGTGCAGATTTGAGTCGTGCATGCTCAGATTTAAACAGTTTACGGCATTACGTGTCATACTGAAATTTGTGAAATCCATGAAATCCATCCTTAAAGCATTAAAACAAACAAGCCCATCTGTAGTCTATCTGGGATTTACAAAATGCTTCGACAGAATATTGTCCCAACCTGGTCAACATGATATGATGAGCGTAGCTTTAGGACGCACACTCCCTTATACAGTAGGCTCCATCATGTGATAATATCAGCTGATTTATCAGTGATATGGATGTGTCCATATCTGGTGGATAGAGAAAACATTGAAACTAGTTTTCACCCACATCGCTGAGGGTCATTACCTGTCGGCCCCCAGCTACCATTACATTTTGGTTTGGTTTGGTTTTTATTATTAATGTTTGGGTTGTATAGGAGAGGCTTTGCTTCTAATGCAGTTTATTTTGAAAACTCAGTGCGAGCATCCTGTCCAGATGCTCTGCCACTTTCAAATTCAACACACAGAGGCTTTGAGGTCAAGAAAGCAATTTGACTTCAAAAGTCGAAATGGAGAGCGATAAAATAATGTCACAAATTGGAAAACTGTTTCCCATTTTTTTAAGTATAGTCCTTTCAGTGACCTTTGCTAGTTGCTGGACGGACAATGTTCTACTGCATCCACAGTTGACTTTTAGAGTATAATTGATCGGAGTAATTAGCGTCCGCATTATGTGTATGCTCCCAAAGAAGCTACTGCATGAAAACAAGCATCCATCGTCAGCGCTGTGGTCAAAAGAGGTTTCATTTGCACGGAGGTGTGCTTGAACTACTAGCTAGTGGATGAAAAAACTATTTACTTTAAGGATTTAAGTGTACACCAGTGGGAGAATGTACTGGGTAAATGTTTGTACCAAAACAGTTTGGTATTTCAGTCTTTAGAGCTTTGCAGGGGCTGGGCCAACAAACGGACACACACACAAACACTGGCGCACACACACCAGACGCCACCTTCACTGTTTACTGGTAGCTATTGCTAGACTATAGTGTACTATAACCACACAGTATAGTATACTGTGTGGTTATAGTATGCCATAGTTGGAATGAAAGGGAGAAGACAGGAAGGCGAGTAACATGGGGGACATCGCTATACTATTTTTTTTTGTGGACGTTGCAGTGAAGGCGGCAGGCGTGTGTTGCTTTAGGCGGCCGGTGTGGTATTAATACTTTTACTTACGTAAAGGAGCTGAATACTTCTTCCCCCACTTGTCTTTCTATGGAACTACCAGGACAATAAGAGCCTACGTTTTGAGGCCATCTGGGCCACCCCGCCCCATCCTGCCTTTTCTGTCGTCCTACCCCCACCTCCCTTCCTCCTCTCCTCTTTCTTCTGTCCCTCTGTTGAGCAGTTCGGTAATTGAGATTCAGACTCACAGATGGATATGCCATGCATGCTGGCTCCGGCATCGCTGTAACACGTCCAGCTATCTGTGGAGCCGGAGACCTGAGAAGAATCCCCGAGCTTCAAGGCCCCCGCATCGCTGAGGCAATTAGAGCAATCTCCCGCCTTGAGAAGAGCGGGCGGGCCTCAGTCAGACGATGGTAATTGCAGCTTTTCATACACAAGGCCCGCTCCCTTTTGTGATGCCGCGACAAGCGTCGCAGGTTCAGCCAACCCAAACTTTTGTCTAATTAATGTGAATCTGCAATTTGCATAATTGAATATTTACACAATGTAATGCATTCTCCACCTATTGCAACTGACATCAGCTTGTGTTTGCAGACTTATACTTGTCAGGCCGTTGTTTCGCATGTGTACGGCGGCAAACATGTGTACATGACAGGAGTTTGAATGTGACCCCAAGCCACGTTTGAACAAAACTTGGAAGTCACAACAAGAAATGAGTGTGTGACTACGCACAACAATGAGCACGATCGGTTTGCGTACAGTACAGCCAATGAGTCTGCGTTACCTTTTTTGACAGAAATCTAATAATTTGCCTGTTTTTTCTGACAGTTTGTTGAACAAAATTGAGTAAATGAAGCAGAAAATTACAAAACGGCTAAAAAAAAAATATTGAAATACTACTGTTAAAATCAGTGAGTGTATGACACAAAAAGAGTAGTGCTCATATTGAAGTCTGTGTTCTGTTTGTTTGACAGTTGTTTGGTAAATTGCTGATAAAACACTTTTGAACTAATATTTTTTCTCAATTCTTCAGTTTTAGCACCAGTGGTCCTTTGGGGCTGGCTTAACATTTTTTTGGGGGGCACCAACAATTTCTATATGCAGGAAAAACCCGAAAGAGGTTTCCCCAGTCAACCAATAAAACCATTGGTTGGCACTAGATGACTATCAGTTGACATTGTTTAAAAAAAAAAAAAAAAAAAAAAACCGCTGATAAAGTTGATTGCTGTTCTATCCTGTTGACTTCTCGCCACCTGTCTGATGATGGCTGCCCTCCAATGACTGAAATGGATTGAAAACGATTAAGGCCGTTTTGTGGCCGTCTTTTATGGCTAAACCCGCTCTAACTTTCTGAGAACCATCTGAGAAGCCGTAATTGGAAATAGGCGCGATGCACTTGGGAGGTGATTGGATGAACCATCTGTCTATCACGTCCGGCCAATCGGAAGGTTGGCAGTTTGATCCCTGGCCCTGCTGTCCCATGTCAAAGTGTCCTTTGTCAAAGTGTCCTTTGACATGGGCAAGACACTGAACCCCGAGTTTCCCCTTTGCTGCCCCATCGGGGTGTAAATGTGTGTGAGTGTGTATCTGAAGAGCAGATGGCGCCTTGTACAGCAGCCTCGGCCACAGTGTGTGAATGGTGAATTGTCCCTGTACTATGTAGAAGAGATTTGAGTAGTTGTTAAGATGAGAAAAGATATATAAGAACAGTCCATTTACATTTACACTTTTTTTTCAAACAAACAGGCGCGGCCTTCACACACACCTAAACCATGCCTGTAGCTCCTCTCTCGACTCTGATTGGTTCGGTAAGCTGGAAGTTCAGATATGAACACATAAGGTTCCCTTATGACCTTCCAACACAGCGCTGCCGAGACCACACAACACTGGATGGGAAAAAACATGCTCTGGTTTATTGGCATTTCTTTAAACCAATCCATTGTCTTGGCCGCATGGGACAGAACCAAGGTGCATTAGGAAGGAAACATTAAACTCTGATTGGACAGATAGTCTAGCTACCTGTCTGGATTTACCCTGCAGAGATCTGAGGACCAGGTAACCATAGTCCTCAGATTGGACAGATAGTCTAGCTAGCTGTCTGGATTTACCCTGCAGAGATCTGAGGACCAGGTAACCATAGTCCTCAGATTGGACAGATAGTCTAGCTAGCTGTCTGGATTTACCCTGCAGAGATCTGAGGACCAGGTAACCATAGTCCTCAGATTGGACAGATAGTCTAGCTAGCTGTCTGGATTTACCCTGCAGAGATCTGAGGACCAGGTAACCATAGTCCTCAGATTGAATATGAATATGAGGGACATTCAGCAGAATTTCTGCTTCAACGGAGCAATCCTGGAAAAAAATGTAGTCGATATGGTTGTAGCCTATCAAGATTGATTCTCACGTGCTCTCATGATATTACGAGAATCCAGCTGCCGTGAAAAGTAATACTCACCCCACCACTTTACAAAACATTGGGACAATTAAAAATGAGAAGTGTGAAACCCCCGACTGGACACAGATCAGTGTACATCTGCTCCAGTGAATCCTAGCCAAACATTATTATCAATGGGTGCAGGAGACACGGATCCCTTCAGCTACCTGCAAACATCTGCAGTGAGCCAGCCTGGAAAAGAGCCAAGACCACCAGAGCAGTGTCTCACACACTCTGAGTGGTGCCACACACCTGCTCTCAAACGCAGGACAGTGAAGCTTTAGCGACTGCTTGGCTGTCTGTCTGACTGGTGTCTGATTGGTTGGTTGGCCGGCCAGCTGGGCAAACCTGAGAATGTGCTTTATTCCCTCAGCTGCCGTCCCAGAGCCTGCTGTTTGTTGTTCTACCTAACACTCACTGTAATTAGGCTGATCCAGCACACACACACACACACACACACACACACACACACACACACACACACACACACACACACACACACACACACACACACACACACACACACACACACACACACACACACACACACACACACGCTTGTCAGATTTCCTCATCTGGTTGATTTTGTCTATAGGAAGACACTTTCCATTAACAGTAGAAGAAGAAACAAGACAGGTGGTCAGAAGGGTCACAGATTGTCTCAAAAGCACTTGGAGATTGTTTAGCAACTGACATGTGATTAAAGCTTTAAAAGCTCGCTTTTTGTTTGACAAGACATCGCCACTAAATATCCCTGTTTATGGAACACCCCACCTGGCACCGATACATGTTCACTGCTCTGCTCGCAGCTGACTTCAAAGTAAGAGGAACACAAAGCAAGAGAGAGCGCGGCGTCCGAATGTGAGGAACGCCGCCGCGTTCACAGCGCTGGTAGATTACCTGTGCATTGAGTTTCAATAAGTACAGAAAGGAAAAGGGGACAAAATCTAATCCTGTTTCATAAGCACTATTCATAAATGTTCAAACACTGCCTGGACAGTGTAAGGACTCCAAAAATCCCTTCTTTTCACCTCTCCCCAGCTAAGAGATTAAATTCATTAAAATCTTAAAGTAATTGCGGCTTATCTGTGGCAGAGTAAATATTCAATTAATAGTGCCTTTTTCATAACTGCGAATCCTTCAGTCCATGGTGCGTAGGCTAGCACGTCTCCCTGTCTTTAATTAAAATTTCTCTTTTGGAGGTCAATTAAATTCCCTTTAACTATTCATTAGCCACAGTACAGAGCAGCACCAAAATCTATTAAAGGAGGAATTCATCTTCCCTATGCAGTTTCTGTGTGTGTGTTGTAAGAGAGGGGGGTTGGGCAGGGTGCATCTTTCTCTTTGCGTTACTTTGTGGGCAGAAAGCTGGTTTAAGCTCTCCCCGTGTGGTAGGCGGCGAGCCGAGCCGTGGCGAGCGGCAGCAGCAGCTCTTTACCGCTCTCTGTGGCGTGTTTGGCCAAGGCTGACTGGCTGCCAAACAGCTAGAGACCGAGCGCGGATGAATCAGCACTGACAAGGTGAAGCCAGCCTCGTGTTCGCCGGCTGACAGCTCAGGTGCTCAGAGAGATGGAGACACAACAGATTACATTTAGGCCACTGCAGAGAGGGAAAGAGAGGGAGAGAGAGAGAGAGGAGGAGAGCGTCCAAATGGCTTTTGGACTCTGGGAACTTTTCTCCCAGATAACTATAAACTTAGACGCAACTTTGTGTGGGTGTTAATGGGTGCTGTCAATGGAGAGCTCCTGGGCAATATGGAAGACAATGTTTTTTGACCAAATACATCAATGCCCATACGGTGGTGATACTGTAGGGTTGACTTTTGTCATTGTGATAAATGATCACCAATAATGTGGATCCAATGACTAAGTGGGTAAAGGCAAATAATAGAACTGCTAGAACAGTCTGGTTTAGTCTAGGGATCGACTGATACTGTTTTTAAAGGCTGATACCAATACTGATTATTAGTAGTTAATGAAACCGTTAATTAAGAAATGGACAAGGGTTAGGGTTAGTCGCTACTTAAAAAGGAGAATTCCTCTAAACATGTTCAAATTGTCATTACCAGGGACTACCCATGTGCAGGTGAACAAAGTGAATCTGGCTGCAGAAAGGCAGAAATGTTGTGTTAATCGACTACTGTGGACTTCACCGAAAAACAAGAAATTCTCAGAGGTATGTGCACTAGCTGAATTAACACATCTACTGCAGTCAGATTCACTGTGTTCACTCAGAAGGAATCACTGGACATGGGTAGGCATGTAATGCCAATTTGAACAAGAGGGTAAAGCCATGTTTAAAATCCTGTGGCCCTGTTGAAGCCTGTTGGGTGCTAACTCTAGCAGGAGGATAACTCGCTGTAGGCAGCACTTGCTGGTTTAGTTTGTCTCACTACTGACACCACTACACATTTAAAAAAAAAAAAACAGAGCTATGTGATGAAATCGACAGGAATCCTCCAGAGCACCTGCTAGCAGCAAATGATGCAAGACAATAAGGAAATAAGATCTGAGTTACCTCAAATTTGGATTAAGTTGGAGCGAGACAGAGTAAGTACTGCGTGGCTGTCGACAATACAATTTTATTGAGAAAAAACCTGCCTTCTGTGTGAATGTAGCTGAATAGGGCAGACCTGTGCTACTCTATTTGAACATGGGACATAGTGGTGGTACTTAGAGAGCCTAACATTTCCTCAAGTGGTACGTGGTGTAAAAAGTTTGAGAAACACTGTTGGATCTTAACCCCCCATCTGATTCACCCTCATTACTCAACCCTTTTGCTATTTAGGGAGCACAAGGATTGCCACAGTCTCACAACTGCAAGAAGTCACTTTCCAAGAAAACGTCAACATAGGTTGTTTCAGGTGTTTAGCATACGACGCAATGCTGTATGGAGGACCGTCTTAAGGTGGTGCATGTCTTACCGATTCGGCTAGAAGAATTGTTCTGTCCCTTAATGTTTGAGATGCCAAAATAACACAGTGGTCTGTCTCTCCTTCTCTCTCTCTAGTCGCCTCTGATTCATCTTAATAGCAATACAATTGTGTCATTGTGAGTGATGTCCTAACTCCGGACTCACTGCAGGGTAGCTGCTCTCAAAGTGGAGTCCTTGAGGGAGCAGCGGGGGAGCCTCGCTCAAAGACAAATTGTTAAATCTAATTTACATTCCCAGTAGAAATTATTCCAACAGGAAAATGTATGAGTGACTATTCTTACCACAGGTTTTCTTACTAATTATATTATATTCTCTGAGCACGCGATTCAATTCTGAATGATTAAAAAGCCAAGAACCAGAATCTAATCAGTCCAAAACGGGGGTCCAAGGATATAATATGGGGCTATTTGTGGATCTGTTAGTTGATCTTGTGTAGAAGCGTACCATAGGTGGTAAACTGCAACGCGTCCCATGTGCTCCATCGTTGCTCAAGGCTAACCATGTACTAACTGCTGGCATGGAAACATAAACTAATCATAATATTAATCTTGCCATGCAACTGTGCACTTTTGAAAGCAGCCCATCTGTGAAAGCTTCCCAATTAGCTGCTGTCATATGGCACAGGATGGAGCAGCATTCGGATACACACACTGTCAACTGTACAGGAGGAAAAGGTAAATAACATGCTTGACTTATCCCGTGGTAGGATGCAGGCTTTCATCTGTAAAGCCCTTAAGATAAAGTCGAGGCTTTTCCTTGAACCAGAACACAACCATTGCGCATCACTGAATAGGTGAACTGTTTTCAATTTTATCTCCAGCTGTGTTTGCAGGACAAATAGCTCACATTGTCTGCTAAAACAGATAGCGGCCCGGACGCATCGATCAGGGATCCACACCCTATCAAACTACAACAGCACCAAAACAACGCCAAAACAATAGCAGCAAGCGGGAGAGCAGTGTAGTGCATCATTTAAAAGATGCAACAAAGCCTCAGCATCCATCAAGCTGACAGAATAGCGTGTGTGTGTTGCATTTGTGTGTCTTACCTTGCGTCCACCGGTGTTCAGCTTTATGGGCGTGAGGAAGGGGTCAAAGATCATGTGGCTGGTCTCGATGTTAACTGGCGACTGCCTCTTCCCCACCGAGCACAGGTTCCAGGCCGAGTTCACCAGGCCCCAGAACGACGGCACTGCAACACAAGAGACAGAGCGGCTGTTCAAAGGACTGAGCGTCTGCAGCGGCGAGATAGGGGCGCGTTCCCTCGAGGTCACCAAGGGCGACGGGCAGAGTTTGTGCTTCAGCATTTCTTTCATTCAAAACCTGCCAGACCCACAGTGGGAGAAATGTAATTAGCTGGGTCTTATCTGATGTGGCCTTTGGAAATACTGTGGGATTGAACCTGCAGATTGCTCCTAAAAAGTCTAGTTATTTTAATGTTTGGAATATTTTTTCTAATTCTAAAGTGTACAAGATTTGCTGACAGGATCATATAGATTATCTATTTTTTTGCATGTAATCAATGCATTGTTTTGAAACTTTTAATAGAATTGGAACCAAAAGGTCAGGAAAATATGTTCCAACCCTGATTGTGTCATACCATTGTTTCTGGATGAATGGAGGAGTGTTTTGTTCTCTAAAATGTCAGAAAAATGTGAAAAATTTGGATCAGTGTTTCGCAAAAAGCCCAAGATGACATCCCCAAATGTCTTGTTTAGTCCACAACTCAAAGAGATTCAGTTTCCTGTCCCAGAAGAGAAAAGAGACTAGAACATATTTACATTAACAAGCTGACATTAGAGGATAATCAAATCTGATTATCAATAGTTGACGATTCATTTTAGGGGTAACCACTAATCAATTAACTGACTAATCTTTACATGAGGCCCAATGACCGGAGTCCATTCTCACCTTCGAACACACGCCTATTAAAGCCAAGACATTTCGACAGAAACTCCCAGCCCATTCCACCACTCCTGTCCCAGAAGGACCCGGAGTGGTTTCATAAGAGGACGTGATCTCCATCAACGCAGCCCCCCTGATACATGTAGTACAGTGTGTCGGTGTTGGAAGTGATTCTACTTTAACATTAGTGCGGTAAGAAGTGTTTAGATCCTCACAAGTATCACTTGTTGAATTAAGAGTAGAAATACTACCATGTAAAAAACAACTCCATGAAAATTAAAAGTACTGCATTTAAAATTATACTTAAGTAAAAATCATTTTAAGAGTAAATGTCCTTTAGTTTTGAAAAGTAGTCATTATGGCGAATATAGATGCTTTATACATGTTCCCTGTTTGTTTTGATTGGACAGTTTTGAAAATATCTTTTTAAAGCAGAAGGACAAGAGGGAAATGATGAAATCAAGAAAAAGAAAACCAGTGAGCTTTTTAAAGAAGTGAGGACAGAGTTCAATATCTGCCTCTGAAATGAATTGGAGAGTACAAATGAATTTACACACACACACACACACACACACACACACACACACACACACACACACACACACACACACACACAGTATATAATCACTAAATAAAAACTTTCCATCTCTCACACTGTATATGTTTTTCATAGTTTTTCATGCCTACTGATGTACAATCAGATCAAACTGACAAAGTTAAAGGGTTATTCCATCAATGTTGTTCTGCACTTCCATAATGTGGGAGACCTACTGGGATGGCCTCCTTTGGTTTCTAGTCCTCCTCCTTTGGTTTCTAGTCCTCCTCCTTTGGTTTCTAGTCCTCCTCCTTTGGTTTCTAGTCCTGTTTTGTCCCTTCATGTGGTGTGGTAGTCTGTCTCGTGTCTCCTTGAGTGTCTGTATGTTCTGTTTCCTGTTTTATGTTGATAGGATGGTTTCCTGTTCTGTCTAGTCTTTCCTAGTTTTACTTCCTGCCTGTTTGATTTGTCCTGCCCATCCCCTAATGTGAGTCACCTGACGCCCCACCGGTTCCTCGTTACCTCTTGTATTTTTCCTCCGTGTTCCCTTAGTCTCTTGTCAGACTGTTCTGTGTTTTATGTTCTTGTCAGAGTGCTCCATGTTTGTCCCCGTCCCTGTGGACTGTGTTTCCCCGTGAGTTTTTCCCTTCCTCTGTTCCCTGTTTGTCATTCCTTTTTCCCCCTCTTACCATTTTGGATTTTTGGGGTTTTGGATTTTAGAGCCTGGACTTTGTTTTTGCATCGTGTGTTGGCTTGGACTTTGTAGTAAATCCTGCATTTTTACCTTCCCATACCAGAATCAATGCAGCAACGGCAGAAATACTACTCCTACTAAAACATTAGATCCTGTGTATCCTACACAGCAACTACATCATGGTTTTATTCATCCATTGTTTAATGCAGGCTTTCTGTTTTTCAAATCTTCCTCCAAATCTAGGTGGAGTTAACCTGGATGACATGATGAGATCATCAGGGGCAAGTTCCTCGGACTTGGCGACGCTTCCACACGGAGCAGCCCCTCCCTCTGAATAGAGAACATATTACAGACGTGAGAGCAGTGGAAAACAGCTTATAATAAGCTAACACATGTACTCTAAGACTGAGAGGACAGTATGGAACCGTTAGAGACTGTCAGCGCTGCGGGTGGGATCGCCCCCTCAGTCATTTTCCTATGTAAGACCACACCGGGACCGAGAATTCATTTCCTTCACCAGGGTTGAAAGCAAATGCTTATCACACTCTACTCCAGCAAGAGGCTGTTTTATTATTATTTTTTCCCTACAATATCTGCCAGAGCCTAAAGCAGCATTATCCATTTAGGGACACAGTGTTGCGCAGAGATGAGTCGCTGGAATTGTGCTCCACTGAGATTTACCAACAAAAAGAAAGCCAACTTGAAATTTTGAAATATGCAAACTCGAGATGAAACAGGGGAGAGCGCCACCAGCTTTAGATCGGTAACCTCAGGTTATTTGGCCTCAGGTTTAGTTGATGTGCTTTTGTTCATACATCTTCATTTGTTGCAACCATTTATTCAGTTACATATAACTTACAGGGCACTTGTTTCATTTCACATACATCTTACTTTATTTGATTTATACAAACGTATCTTTTAGCAAGCGCGCACCATTAGTTACTTTTGGATGGTCATTCTGTTATATAACCGGTTTTCTTTTGAACTTACCAGTGTTGGAGTCCACACCCGGGAGGGATCCAGGTCTGCTGATGTAAAAGGGGTGGAGCTTGGAGAATGAGCAAATTTATAGGGGAGGTGGGCTAATTGGACACTACCACTGTTTGATATGTCTGGGGGGGAGCTTTATTCTCTCTGTTCGTATTCTGGGGTTTAGATTTATACAGAGTAATTTTGGTTGAGTTAGGACAAGTAAAAGTTCATTTTATTCGCAATAAGCTTTTAGGTAGGTTTGGCATTGTTTGTGTTTCTGTAGTTGGTTTGCAGTTATTGTTAGTCTCCTCCTGTGTGTTTAAAACTGGTCTGATCAGCCAATATATAAGTCTCCTTTGTTTCTTTGTTAGCAGGTCAGTTGATTTTTTTTTATTGTCTCTTATGTTCAGAGCCTTAGTTACTGTCTGTTTATTGGACATCTTTTAAGGGCCCAAAACTTGATCTTCTTTTTTTTGTAACTATTTTTGGGAAATAAAAGCCTTACTTTTCACTTTCTCTTGTGACTCCTCTTGCTTAACTGCTTGGTCCCTCACAGGCATGAATTCAACAGCATTGGATGATAATTGGACCATACAGCATAACATCCCGAAATTTCCCGTGGCATCCTGTGTATGGACACATGGATGCCAAGAATGGACTTTTATGATATGTGTTGGTCAGTTTGTCTGCTTGACATTTTGCAGGTGAGATGAACAAACGGAGACATTGATCTTTTTAGATGAAACAGATTTTTCCTTTTGGGGATTTCATTTGAAATTGTGAAAAATGTACAGTTGGAAAAAAGGCAACATATCGCAGAGAATTACAATGTGTTTTAAAATTGCAAAAACCTAATATCGTGACATAAATAACGTGATGATATCGTATCGTTGGTGACTCCCACGCCTCGGCAACAGGTCCTACAAGACTCCAGGTCACTGATTTGGTTTTTTGCTTATAGGCCCGCTCTACAGAGAAAGCACTCCGTCACTGTTCAGGTAACTCAGCGTGGAGTCAGGAGAACCCCCCCCCCACCATGTTTCACATCACTTTGGAATAACCATCCCTAACCCTAACCCTTCCTTCACTAATTTAAAGATAAAAGATGACATATAGGTTCACTATATCCAGAAAGTGGCGACTGTGCTACTGACAAAAATGAAAGCTTTGCTTGCTAATGCTGCCAAAGGCGGGACTTCTGTCTGTGAGCTGTCAACACTTTGACTTAGAAACGTGGGCCCAATCCCAAAGTCTGGACTCACGACTCACGGACTTTGGTGCGTGTTCTCGCCCAATTCATTAGGACTTAGGGTTGCCCGATGTCGAGATTCCTAAGGCCGTGAGGGTGTGGGTGCACACTCACCAGGCCCTGCAGCAACGCACACGTCACCAAAGGGAATTACCCACAGTTCAAAGCGTTGTACCGTTTCCCGCCGAGACCATGGGGGAATCCGCAAATTACAAAGGTAAACAACAGCACGCCACACGACCACGGAGCAGGGCGGACCTGTTGTCTTGTGGGCCTCGGCCGTATGGAAAGCAACAAACTTAAAATGAAAACTCCCAAACCGGCAAGTGTCAGAAACGTTTTTGTTAATAAATGTCGCCATGGTAACATGTGATTTGGTACAATGCTGTCCCAATCCCCTTTAAACCTATCTGAGTCAATGTGGCCTCACACACTCACTCACTTAGCGCCTGGCATCAATCAAGTCTAGGAGTCCTCAGTCCGCAGGACTAACTCTGGGATTGGACCAGTGTCTGTCCTCGCTGCTGTCGCACCCAATGCTTGCTCTGCAAGTTATAGAGTGTGGTCCAAACCCAATCTGTAAAGTGGCCTGAAATAACGTCTGTTATAGTCTGACACTATGAATAAAAACTGAATCACAAGTGGAAAAAAATAGCTGCAAAATCCTAAATACTGTTGCTTTTATAAGATATGGATCAAACCTGACCGTAAGTACAGTGTAGTGCATTATGCTGACTCACACATCAGGAAGAAAAGTCGCTCTTATTCATACCAGCAGTGTGGCGGCAGCTTGGTCTGCCAGTCGGCATGAGACTAGATGTGTGGTCGCCAGTCACTTACAGCAATCTGTCTCCATTTCTTCCGTCTGTACTGGAGCTTGATGAACTTTGGCAGACTGGCCTCTTGAGCCCTGATGTTGATGAGCGAGCGGAGCAGTGAAGGGCCTCGCAGGAGGAGTCTCTGGTAATCCTAGATAGTTCTGTAAAATGTTTAATATAATGCCAGTTCTGTATAATGTATGTATGTACTTTTTAATTTCATCTTCCTAGGTACATTTTAATTCAGATCGGCCCAATGTTACATGCAAAGATTTAATTGTTTGGCCTGTCTGCCTGCAGCATGCAGGCTACATTACAATAAAATAACAGTATAAATCTACATCCCTCGATGATATAGCATGCCTATTCATTGTTTTTCAGTGCCGGACCTCTAATTTGCGCTCTTTCCTCTCTTTTTGTTTATGTCTTTATGTGTCCCTGGGACGTGTTCTCCATCTCAGAGTATGTTTGTAATTGTTTGCCACCGTTTGTTCCTTAAATAGTAGAGCTGTCAAAGTGGATCGGCTGCTTTGTGCAAATGTTTTTTTTTTTTTAAACAACATTGGCATTTAACCTACTGTAGTGTTAAAGGACCCCCCCCCAGAATGTAGTATAGTATATTTGGTGTTCTTTTTCACACTAACATTCTCACTGGGAGCAAATCTCTCACACAATGTAACACTGTCCATCAATAAAAAAGGGTGAAATACTACTCGGACAAAGGGCGGGGTGAGGTGCTGCGATGATATGTTGTCCATTTTGGCATCTCGCCCTCGCCATCAACTCAAAACTTAACGTTACTACTCTTTGGCCGGCTCGTGAGCTCAAACGGCGTGTGCGCGGCGTGCCGGTCCAGCTAGTTCTGTCGGGTGTTGTAGTTTTTCTAACGTTACTAGTTGTTGCAACAGCATGTGAGAAAAATACAAAGTTTGCTAGACCAAAGCGGCGTTAAAATGGCTTTGGTTAACGCCGGTAATAACGCGTTGGGTCCATCCAAAGCGGGAGGGATAAGCGCATAGGAAGCGGGGCCCAGACTAGTTCAATGATAGCTAGACAAATCCTTTTAGGAGGATGGAGGAATGAAGGGGTGCGGTTCAACCTGGAGTAGATTTGTGAGATGGTGAGAGAGACTGTCTCAATAAAAATACAAAAAGACATTAAAACTTTTATCGAAATTTTTAAAAATGTTGCCGCAAATTCGGGCATTTTGGACCACAACATTCTCATTAAAAAGTCTGGCACTGTTCTGGTCTTGGTCTTGTCTTGGTGTCAACCCCTCCAAGTCTTGGTCTTGTCTTAGTCTCAACCCCTCAAAGTCTTGGTTCTTGTCTCTGTGTCAACCCCTTAAAGTCTTGGTCTTGTCTCGGTCTCAACCCCCTCAAAGTTTTGGTGATGACATAGTCTCAGTTTAGGTGGACTTGACTGAACACGGGTGTCTTCTTTTCTTGATTTGTGTCGAGGTGGGGGGTGTGATGAAGGTAAAAGGCCCCAAAAATATCTTTTAAAATTGGAATAGGCCAGTTCTTAAGGGAACTCATGGGTCTGGACCTAAATCCCGATGTGCTGACCCGATCCAATCCACACAACGTTCCAAGGGATGTTTAGAACATTAATCCTATTTATTTAATCCTTTTTTGAAAATGTATTATAATTTACTTTACCAAAGTGTGTATGTATAACTTCCATTTTTATATACTGGAAAAAGGAAGAGTATTTCTTTAGTCCGTGCATTCCTTTTTCAAATTCATATTTTTCCTCCTCTTCTAAAAAGTATTCTTAATGCACAAAGCCTCAAGAGGATTCCACCCTGCATTTCATTGCACAGATTGTTTAAGCATGTAAAAAATAAAACCCATGAATCTTGAAGATTACTCTCATATGCAATTCTGAATGGCTATAAATTGTGTTGGTAATGACCCACAAAGAATTTAGTACCATGGAACATAAAATCCTTACTTCTGGCCAAACAGACCAATAGGAACAAACCATAAGCACATCACATTAAAGCGAGAGAGAGAGAGAGAGAGAGAGAGAGAGAGGTCTTCTGGTACAAAATCCTTCATGAAATAGTGTGTGAGTGAATTGATCCATTAAACCCGGGCCCCTTGTCGTAAATGTACCCGTAATTATTAGCCATTGATAGATGCCTGAATGCAACCGGAGCGGCGTGGGACATCACTCACAGCCGGCACAAGCACCTCTGCCAATAATCCACACACACCCTCCTGGAGCTCGGATACTCCTAAATTTCACTTCGGTGGCTCGCGAGCGTTAGAGCCACTTCCATTTCTTATTGGCAAGCTGTAAAAGGAGACAGGGATATATGGTGTGGCCTTTTGCAGATGTCGGACAGAGTGGATGTGTAATATGCAAGTGAAAAGGGCAAATGAGGGTGGTAGGCTTCCGTTTCATTGCCCAACTTCATCATACATTCTTATCAAAAGGGCCTCTGCAATTAGGGTTTCACATGGCGGAATATCGGTCGGGCTTATTTGGCACAAAAAAAAGAACAGACAAGCAGCATTCACAGCCGATGGGCCGCCAACTTAACAATAATAATGAGTAATGATAATAATAATCACAATGGTCCCAGCATTAAAGGTCCAAGTGTTCTCTCATCAACTCCACATAATGCATACTGTACATAAAAGGTAACAGCTCCTCAACCAGGGTATATGTAATGTTATATCATGGTATATTGTTGAAAAAAACAATGAAGGTCCTTTTTTCTTAATCGTATTCATGTCTCTTTTTGTATTGCATTTCTTTTGCATGTGGTCCTAATTCATGTTTATGTTTTTGAATTGCACTATAGTTGAAAGGTGCTATCATATTATAAACAAAATCTTATAAAGCCATGAAAGGAAGGCCAGTGTGTCAGGTTGAACCTGCTTTGAGCAGAGAAATCTCTCTATCTACATATACTGTATATATGTGTGTAAATAGATGTCATATTTATCACATGGATTAAGACATAGATTCACAACCCTAAATAACAGCAAAATCCCCCATCAGGTTTTCCCATCACTGACCCTCCCCACACCAGAGCATTTGGGTAAATAGTGAATAGGAGGACACGGATGTCCATTACAGTGGTAACATTATTTACTTTCATAGAACAGGGGATAACCACATTAATACCTTGGCTTACTAACAACTATGCTGAGACTTATTATTACCAACTAATATCAACTGGCCACTTATAACAGTCAGAACAACGCTATGGTTCGAGTCCCTCGGACAAACAGTATTGAAATAACATGTACTACGGACAAAAAAAAAGCTTTTTTAACAGTGCAAGAGCTCTGTCCTCTGTTTGCAGAATCGTTATGCGGCTGCCTCGGCAGGGTCTGAGGTGCACGCCGGGTCGTCCCTGTGGGCTTATTAGAGTTCAGGGTTGCGGTGAAGGTGGGATCCAAGGTCTAAGGAGACGCTCACCCGGACAATTAATCCCTACATTAATTACCTCCACCGCAGAGTAACTCACAGATAGACATGTAGTTATAAATCCAATGGCTGCAGAGACATACTGTACGTTCTCATTATGGAGATCTGGCATCAAAGTGCATTACATGGACTTATGCAGACACACCCAGAGGGCGTAAGGCTGCACCCAAGCCAAAAAAATGAATATATAGCACTATACTATACTACAACTACAAAAAGTAAAAGGCAACTATTCCCGAATGACATCTAATGACACACACACA
The DNA here is from genome assembly GCF_013103735.1 of Etheostoma cragini. Lineage (NCBI taxonomy): Eukaryota > Metazoa > Chordata > Actinopteri > Perciformes > Percidae > Etheostoma > Etheostoma cragini. The sequence continues at coordinate 21,124,016 of NC_048427.1, read as the reverse complement.
CACACACACACACCAGTGTTGCTCACTGGTATGCATTTCATTTAACAGACCCAGGCGCAGAGATAGCCTTAATGAAATGTCTATATTCTGTCAACTGGATATGGATGAAAAGTTAGAGTAATAGTCTTTGGGAAACCGGAGGGAACTGGAGAAATGCACACACAGACACACACATGCAAATACACACATAGACACACACCATTTCTCTCTGTCCTGCTCTCTCCCTCTCCCAAAGACCCAGATGCATCCTGTACATCAATTCCTTGGATGAGCCTCAAGAAAAAATATATAAAATCTGCCTTCCTTTTGTAACTGCTGACGCAAAGCTGGGTTGCAAATTTGCCCGCAATGGGAAAGAGGGAGGGAGGAAGGGAGAGAGAGACACACAGAGAGAGAGAGAGAGAGAGAGAGAGAGAGAGAGAGAGAGAGAGAGAGAGAGAGAGCACTAAAGGAAACCTAACAGCTTGGGGATAAATGCTTACTTAAGCAGGTATGGAAACCCACATCTTAATGATAATGAATGTCTAAGAGCAGCATTAAAGGAGCTGTCATATTCTGCTAGCTCTCAATTTGAGACAGTGCTCCAGCGCTGCAGGTTCCATCTTGTTTACTCACTGGGGGGCCATTTTAACATTCTGGTGCGTCTGTGAGCAGAAGGAGATATGCTTTGTGTTAGAAGCTCCGGGGACCAGGTGCAGCACATTTATGAAAATGCTTTCCTTGTTTTTTAAGCCAAAGGGAACTGGGAGATTGTAAAATGAAGAGCGTAGGGGCTAGTATAGATGTACAGTATATAAATATGCATGCAGTTCCTGGCTTGTACGATAGATGATCAGAAGGCATATGTGAAACATTCAGGGGCCGAGGCAGACATGAAGAGAAAGCAGCGAACAGAAACCAAGTCGACTTACTCTCTAAGTCCCGGAGTTGTCAGGAGCGACTGCGCTATACTAACTACTAAACAAGTGAAACATATGGTGGCCCTGAGAGCTCAACGCACAGCAAATTAGTCTTAGTGTCCTCTGGAAACTGTGTTGTGTGCTACGTGCAGGGTGTGATTTTCCGGGGGGGAATGCGTGGCATTTTCCTTCTTTCTGTTCTACATATCTCTGCCTCTACTGAACGGTTTTTACACTCGGTGGGGACAAATGTCCCCCCCTGGATTTGATGGTGACACCACTTTGTGCTATTTCAATTTGAGATTATTTTCCATTGAATACTGAAGTTAAATGTAAGTGTTTTGGGAGGGGCTCTATTTGGATGGG